>NW_028296624.1:1865000-2064751 GCF_055471065.1 Atractosteus spatula
TCAACCAAGCAGGTACATTGCGATTCTAAGGGCTGAGAAAACGCGTTTATTTCGGGCTGAAAAACATGTTTTGAAAACTGTGCTGTTCCTGCCCTATAACTTACATGGGGGTGACCAAAGTTGCCAAAACGTGTTTATTTCTGCTGATAAACACGTTTTGACAATTTCAGCACACTGGGGTTAAGGGCTGACTCAGGGGGCTCTTCTGAGCCAGGCAGTTACACTGCGATTCTAAGGGCTGAGAAAACGCGTTTATTTCGGGCTGAAAAACACGTTTTGAAAACTGTCTTGTTCCTGCCCTATAACTTACATGGGGGTGACCAAAGTTGCCAAAACGTGTTTATTTCTGCTGATAAACACGTTTTGACAATTTCAGCACACTGGGGTTAAGGGCCGACTCAGTGGGCACTTTTCAACCAAGCAGGTACACTGCGATTCTAAGGGCTGAGAAAACGCGTTTATTTCGGGCTGAAAAACACGTTTTGAAAACTGTGCTGTTCCTGCCCTATAACTTACATGGGGGTGACCAAAGTTGCCTAAACGTCTTTATTTCTGCTGAAAAACACGTTTTGACAATTTCAGCACACTGGGGTTAAGGGCTGACTCAGGGGGCTCTTCTGAGCCAGGCAGTTACACTGCGATTCTAAGGGCTGAGAAAACGCGCATATTTCGGGCTGAAAAACACGTTTTGAAAACTGTGCTGTTCCTGCCCTATAACTTACATGGGGGTGACCAAAGTTGCCAAAACTTGTTTATTTCTGCTGATAAACACGTTTTGACAATTTCAGCACACTGGGGTTAAGGGCCGACTCAGTGGGCACTTTTCAACCAAGCAGGTACACTGCGATTCTAAGGGCTGAGAAAACGCGTTTATTTCGGGCTGAAAAACACGTTTTGAAAACTGTGCTGTTCCTGCCCTATAACTTACATGGGGGTGACCAAAGTTGCCAAAACGTGTTTATTTCTGCTGATAAACACGTTTTGACAATTTCAGCACACTGGGGTTAAGGGCCGACTCAGTGGGCACTTTTCAACCAAGCAGGTACACTGCGATTCTAAGGGCTGAGAAAACGCGTTTATTTCGGGCTGAAAAACACGTTTTGAAAACTGTGCTGTTCCTGCCCTATAACTTACATGGGGGTGACCAAAGTTGCCAAAACGTGTTTATTTCTGCTGATAAACACGTTTTGACAATTTCAGCACACTGGGGTTAAGGGCCGACTCAGTGGGCACTTTTCAACCAAGCAGGTACACTGCGATTCTAAGGGCTGAGAAAACGCGTTTATTTCGGGCTGAAAAACACGTTTTGAAAACTGTGCTGTTCCTGCCCTATAACTTACATGGGGGTGACCAAAGTTGCCAAAACGTGTTTATTTCTGCTGATAAACACGTTTTGACAATTTCAGCACACTGGGGTTAAGGGCTGACTCAGGGGGCTCTTCTGAGCCAGGCAGTTACACTGCGATTCTAAGGGCTGAGAAAACGCGCTTATTTCGGGCTGAAAAACACGTTTTGAAAACTGTCTTGTTCCTGCCCTATAACTTACATGGGGGTGACCAAAGTTGCCTAAACGTGTTTATTTCTGCTGATAAACACGTTTTGACAATTTCAGCACACTGGGGTTAAGGGCCGACTCAGTGGGCACTTTTCAACCAAGCAGGTACACTGCGATTCTAAGGGCTGAGAAAACGCGCTTATTTCGGGCTGAAAAACACGTTTTGAAAACTGTCTTGTTCCTGCCCTATAACTTACATGGGGGTGACCAAAGTTGCCTAAACGTGTTTATTTCTGCTGATAAACACGGTTTGACAATTTCAGCACACTGGGGTTAAGGGCCGACTCAGTGGGCACTTTTCAACCAAGCAGGTACACTGCGATTCTAAGGGCTGAGAAAACGCGTTTATTTCGGGCTGAAAAACACGTTTTGAAAACTGTGCTGTTCCTGCCCTATAACTTACATGGGGGTGACCAAAGTTGCCAAAACGTGTTTATTTCTGCTGATAAACACGTTTTGACAATTTCAGCACACTGGGGTTAAGGGCCGACTCAGTGGGCACTTTTCAACCAAGCAGGTACACTGCGATTCTAAGGGCTGAGAAAACGCGTTTATTTCGGGCTGAAAAACACGTTTTGAAAACTGTGCTGTTCCTGCCCTATAACTTACATGGGGGTGACCAAAGTTGCCAAAACGTGTTTATTTCTGCTGATAAACACGTTTTGACAATTTCAGCACACTGGGGTTAAGGGCCGACTCAGTGGGCACTTTTCAACCAAGCAGGTACACTGCGATTCTAAGGGCTGAGAAAACGCGTTTATTTCGGGCTGAAAAACACGTTTTGAAAACTGTGCTGTTCCTGCCCTATAACTTACATGGGGGTGACCAAAGTTGCCAAAACGTGTTTATTTCTGCTGATAAACACGTTTTGACAATTTCAGCACACTGGGGTTAAGGGCTGACTCAGGGGGCTCTTCTGAGCCAGGCAGTTACACTGCGATTCTAAGGGCTGAGAAAACGCGCTTATTTCGGGCTGAAAAACACGTTTTGAAAACTGTCTTGTTCCTGCCCTATAACTTACATGGGGGTGACCAAAGTTGCCTAAACGTGTTTATTTCTGCTGATAAACACGTTTTGACAATTTCAGCACACTGGGGTTAAGGGCCGACTCAGTGGGCACTTTTCAACCAAGCAGGTACACTGCGATTCTAAGGGCTGAGAAAACGCGCTTATTTCGGGCTGAAAAACACGTTTTGAAAACTGTCTTGTTCCTGCCCTATAACTTACATGGGGGTGACCAAAGTTGCCTAAACGTGTTTATTTCTGCTGATAAACACGGTTTGACAATTTCAGCACACTGGGGTTAAGGGCCGACTCAGTGGGCACTTTTCAACCAAGCAGGTACACTGCGATTCTAAGGGCTGAGAAAACGCGTTTATTTCGGGCTGAAAAACACGTTTTGAAAACTGTGCTGTTCCTGCCCTATAACTTACATGGGGGTGACCAAAGTTGCCAAAACGTGTTTATTTCTGCTGATAAACACGTTTTGACAATATCAGCACACTGGGGTTAAGGGCTGACTCAGGGGGCTCTTCTGAGCCAGGTAGTTACACTGCGATTCTAAGGGCTGAGAAAACGCGCTTATTTCGGGCTGAAAAACACGTTTTGAAAACTGTCTTGTTCCTGCCCTATAACTTACATGGGGGTGACCAAAGTTGCCAAAACGTGTTTATTTCTGCTGATAAACACGTTTTGACAATTTCAGCACACTGGGGTTAAGGGCCGACTCAGTGGGCACTTTTCAACCAAGCAGGTACACTGCGATTCTAAGGGCTGAGAAAACGCGTTTATTTCGGGCTGAAAAACACGTTTTGAAAACTGTGCTGTTCCTGCCCTATAACTTACATGGGGGTGACCAAAGTTGCCAAAACGTGTTTATTTCTGCTGATAAACACGTTTTGACAATTTCAGCACACTGGGGTTAAGGGCCGACTCAGGGGGCTCTTCTGAGCCAGGCAGTTACACTGCGATTCTAAGGGCTGAGAAAACGCGCTTATTTCGGGCTGAAAAACACGTTTTGAAAACTGTGCTGTTCCTGCCCTATAACTTACATGGGGGTGAAAAAAGTTGCCAAAACGTGTTTATTTCTGCTGATAAACACGTTTTGACAATTTCAGCACACTGGGGTTAAGGGCCGACTCAGTGGGCACTTTTCAACCAAGTAGGTACACTGCGATTCTAAGGGCTGAGAAAACGCGTTTATTTCGGGCTGAAAAACACGTTTTGAAAACTGTGCTGTTCCTGCCCTATAACTTACATGGGGGTGACCAAAGTTGCCAAAACGTGTTTATTTCTGCTGATAAACACGTTTTGACAATTTCAGCACACTGGGGTTAAGGGCCGACTCAGGGGGCTCTTCTGAGCCAGGCAGTTACACTGCGATTCTAAGGGCTGAGAAAACGCGCTTATTTCGGGCTGAAAAACACGTTTTGAAAACTGTCTTGTTCCTGCCCTATAACTTACATGGGGGTGACCAAAGTTGCCTAAACGTGTTTATTTCTGCTGATAAACACGTTTTGACAATTTCAGCACACTGGGGTTAAGGGCCGACTCAGTGGGCACTTTTCAACCAAGCAGGTACACTGCGATTCTAAGGGCTGAGAAAACGCGCTTATTTCGGGCTGAAAAACACGTTTTGAAAACTGTCTTGTTCCTGCCCTATAACTTACATGGGGGTGACCAAAGTTGCCTAAACGTGTTTATTTCTGCTGATAAACACGTTTTGACAATTTCAGCACACTGGGGTTAAGGGCCGACTCAGTGGGCACTTTTCAACCAAGCAGGTACACTGCGATTCTAAGGGCTGAGAAAACGCGTTTATTTCGGGCTAAAAAACACCTTTTGAAAACTGTCTTGTTCCTGCCCTATAACTTACATGGGGGTGACCAAAGGTGCCTAAACGTGTTTATTTCTGCTGATAAACACGTTTTGACAATTTCAGCACACTGGGGTTAAGGGCCGACTCAGTGGGCACTTTTCAACCAAGCAGGTACACTGCGATTCTAAGGGCTGAGAAAACGCGTTTATTTCGGGCTGAAAAACACGTTTTGAAAACTGTGCTGTTCCTGCCCTATAACTTACATGGGGGTGACCAAAGTTGCCAAAACGTGTTTATTTCTGCTGATAAACACGTTTTGACAATTTCAGCACAGTGGGGTTAAGGGCCGACTCAGTGGGCACTTTTCAACCAAGCAGGTACATTGCGATTCTAAGGGCTGAGAAAACGCGTTTATTTCGGGCTGAAAAACACGTTTTGAAAACTGTGCTGTTCCTGCCCTATAACTTACATGGGGGTGACCAAAGTTGCCAAAACGTGTTTATTTCTGCTGATAAACACGTTTTGACAATTTCAGCACACTGGGGTTAAGGGCTGACTCAGGGGGCTCTTCTGAGCCAGGCAGTTACACTGCGATTCTAAGGGCTGAGAAAACGCGCTTATTTCGGGCTGAAAAACACGTTTTGAAAACTGTCTTGTTCCTGCCCTATAACTTACATGGGGGTGACCAAAGTTGCCTAAACGTGTTTATTTCTGCTGATAAACACGTTTTGACAATTTCAGCACACTGGGGTTAAGGGCCGACTCAGTGGGCACTTTTCAACCAAGCAGGTACATTGCGATTGTAAGGGCTGAGAAAACGCGTTTATTTCGGGCTGAAAAACACGTTTTGAAAACTGTGCTGTTCCTGCCCTATAACTTACATGGGGGTGACCAAAGTTGCCAAAACGTGTTTATTTCTGCTGATAAACACGTTTTGACAATTTCAGCACACTGGGGTTAAGGGCTGACTCAGGGGGCTCTTCTGAGCCAGGCAGTTACACTGCGATTCTAAGGGCTGAGAAAACGCGCTTATTTCGGGCTGAAAAACACGTTTTGAAAACTGTCTTGTTCCTGCCCTATAACTTACATGGGGGTGACCAAAGTTGCCTAAACGTGTTTATTTCTGCTGATAAACACGTTTTGACAATTTCAGCACACTGGGGTTAAGGGCCGACTCAGTGGGCACTTTTCAACCAAGCAGGTACACTGCGATTCTAAGGGCTGAGAAAACGCGTTTATTTCGGGCTGAAAAACACGTTTTGAAAACTGTGCTGTTCCTGCCCTATAACTTACATGGGGGTGACCAAAGTTGCCTAAACGTGTTTATTTCTGCTGATAAACACGTTTTGACAATTTCAGCACACTGGGGTTAAGGGCCGACTCAGTGGGCACTTTTCAACCAAGCAGGTACACTGCGATTCTAAGGGCTGAGAAAACGCGTTTATTTCGGGCTGAAAAACACGTTTTGAAAACTGTGCTGTTCCTGTCCTATAACTTACATGGGGGTGACCAAAGTTGCCTAAACGTCTTTATTTCTGCTGATAAACACGTTTTGACAATTTCAGCACACTGGGGTTAAGGGCTGACTCAGGGGGCTCTTCTGATCCAGGCAGTTACACTGCGATTCTAAGGGCTGAGAAAACGCGCTTATTTCGGGCTGAAAAACACGTTTTGAAAACTGTCTTGTTCCTGCCCTATAACTTACATGGGGGTGACCAAAGTTGCCTAAACGTGTTTATTTCTGCTGATAAACACGGTTTGACAATTTCAGCACACTGGGGTTAAGGGCCGACTCAGTGGGCACTTTTCAACCAAGCAGGTACACTGCGATTCTAAGGGCTGAGAAAACGCGTTTATTTCGGGCTGAAAAACACGTTTTGAAAACTGTGCTGTTCCTGCCCTATAACTTACATGGGGGTGACCAAAGTTGCCAAAACGTGTTTATTTCTGCTGATAAACACGTTTTGACAATATCAGCACACTGGGGTTAACGGCTGACTCAGGGGGCTCTTCTGAGCCAGGCAGTTACACTGCGATTCTAAGGGCTGAGAAAACGCGCTTATTTCGGGCTGAAAAACACGTTTTGAAAACTGTCTTGTTCCTGCCCTATAACTTACATGGGGGTGACCAAAGTTGCCAAAACGTGTTTATTTCTGCTGATAAACACGTTTTGACAATTTCAGCACACTGGGGTTAAGGGCCGACTCAGTGGGCACTTTTCAACCAAGCAGGTACACTGCGATTCTAAGGGCTGAGAAAACGCGTTTATTTCGGGCTGAAAAACACGTTTTGAAAACTGTGCTGTTCCTGCCCTATAACTTACATGGGGGTGACCAAAGTTGCCAAAACGTGTTTATTTCTGCTGATAAACACGTTTTGACAATTTCAGCACACTGGGGTTAAGGGCCGACTCAGGGGGCTCTTCTGAGCCAGGCAGTTACACTGCGATTCTAAGGGCTGAGAAAACGCGCTTATTTCGGGCTGAAAAACACGTTTTGAAAACTGTGCTGTTCCTGCCCTATAACTTACATGGGGGTGAAAAAAGTTGCCAAAACGTGTTTATTTCTGCTGATAAACACGTTTTGACAATTTCAGCACACTGGGGTTAAGGGCCGACTCAGTGGGCACTTTTCAACCAAGTAGGTACACTGCGATTCTAAGGGCTGAGAAAACGCGTTTATTTCGGGCTGAAAAAACGTTTTGAAAACTGTGCTGTTCCTGCCCTATAACTTACATGGGGGTGACCAAAGTTGCCAAAACGTGTTTATTTCTGCTGATAAACACGTTTTGACAATTTCAGCACACTGGGGTTAAGGGCCGACTCAGGGGGCTCTTCTGAGCCAGGCAGTTACACTGCGATTCTAAGGGCTGAGAAAATGCGCTTATTTCGGGCTGAAAAACACGTTTTGAAAACTGTCTTGTTCCTGCCCTATAACTTACATGGGGGTGACCAAAGTTGCCTAAACGTGTTTATTTCTGCTGATAAACACGTTTTGACAATTTCAGCACACTGGGGTTAAGGGCCGACTCAGTGGGCACTTTTCAACCAAGCAGGTACACTGCGATTCTAAGGGCTGAGAAAACGCGCTTATTTCGGGCTGAAAAACACGTTTTGAAAACTGTCTTGTTCCTGCCCTATAACTTACATGGGGGTGACCAAAGTTGCCTAAACGTGTTTATTTCTGCTGATAAACACGTTTTGACAATTTCAGCACACTGGGGTTAAGGGCCGACTCAGTGGGCACTTTTCAACCAAGCAGGTACACTGCGATTCTAAGGGCTGAGAAAACGCGTTTATTTCGGGCTAAAAAACACCTTTTGAAAACTGTCTTGTTCCTGCCCTATAACTTACATGGGGGTGACCAAAGGTGCCTAAACGTGTTTATTTCTGCTGATAAACACGTTTTGACAATTTCAGCACACTGGGGTTAAGGGCCGACTCAGTGGGCACTTTTCAACCAAGCAGGTACACTGCGATTCTAAGGGCTGAGAAAACGCGTTTATTTCGGGCTGAAAAACACGTTTTGAAAACTGTGCTGTTCCTGCCCTATAACTTACATGGGGGTGACCAAAGTTGCCAAAACGTGTTTATTTCTGCTGATAAACACGTTTTGACAATTTCAGCACACTGGGGTTAAGGGCCGACTCAGTGGGCACTTTTCAACCAAGCAGGTACACTGCGATTCTAAGGGCTGAGAAAACGCGTTTATTTCGGGCTGAAAAACACGTTTTGAAAACTGTGCTGTTCCTGCCCTATAACTTACATGGGGGTGACCAAAGTTGCCTAAACGTGTTTATTTCTGCTGATAAACACGTTTTGACAATTTCAGCACACTGGGGTTAAGGGCCGACTCAGTGGGCACTTTTCAACCAAGCAGGTACACTGCGATTCTAAGGGCTGAGAAAACGCGTTTATTTCGGGCTGAAAAACACGTTTTGAAAACTGTGCTGTTCCTGCCCTATAACTTACATGGGGGTGACCAAAGTTGCCAAAACGTGTTTATTTCTGCTGATAAACACGTTTTGACAATTTCAGCACACTGGGGTTAAGGGCTGACTCAGGGGGCTCTTCTGAGCCAGGCAGTTACACTGCGATTCTAAGGGCTGAGAAAACGCGTTTATTTCGGGCTGAAAAACACGTTTTGAAAACTGTGCTGTTCCTACCCTATAACTTACATGGGGGTGACCAAAGTTGCCAAAACGTGTTTATTTCTGCTGATAAACACGTTTTGACAATTTCAGCACACTGGGGTTAAGGGCTGACTCAGGGGGCTCTTCTGAGCCAGGCAGTTACACTGCGATTCTAAGGGATGAGAAAACGCGCTTATTTCGGGCTGAAAAACACGTTTTGAAAACTGTCTTGTTCCTGCCCTATAACTTACATGGGGGTGACCAAAGTTGCCTAAACGTGTTTATTTCTGCTGATAAACACGTTTTGACAATTTCAGCACACTGGGGTTAAGGGCCGACTCAGTGGGCACTTTTCAACCAAGCAGGTACACTGCGATTCTAAGGGCTGAGAAAACGCGCTTATTTCGGGCTGAAAAACACGTTTTGAAAACTGTGCTGTTCCTGCCCTATAACTTACATGGGGGTGACCAAAGTTGCCTAAACGTCTTTATTTCTGCTGAAAAACACGTTTTGACAATTTCAGCACACTGGGGTTAAGGGCTGACTCAGGGGGCTCTTCTGAGCCAGGCAGTTACACTGCGATTCTAAGGGCTGAGAAAACGCGCTTATTTCGGGCTGAAAAACACGTTTTGAAAACTGTCTTGTTCCTGCCCGATAACTTACATGGGGGTGACCAAAGTTGCCTAAACGTGTTTATTTCTGCTGATAAACACGTTTTGACAATTTCAGCACACTGGGGTTAAGGGCTGACTCAGGGGGCTCTTCTGAGCCAGGTAGTTACACTGCGATTCTAAGGGCTGAGAAAACGCGCTTATTTCGGGCTGAAAAACACGTTTTGAAAACTGTCTTGTTCCTGCCCTATAACTTACATGGGGGTGACCAAAGTTGCCTAAACGTGTTTATTTCTGCTGATAAACACGTTTTGACAATTTCAGCACACTGGGGTTAAGGGCCGACTCAGTGGGCACTTTTCAACCAAGCAGGTACACTGCGATTCTAAGGGCTGAGAAAACGCGCTTATTTCGGGCTGAAAAACACGTTTTGAAAACTGTGCTGTTCCTGCCCTATAACTTACATGGGGGTGACCAAAGTTGCCTAAACGTCTTTATTTCTGCTGAAAAACACGTTTTGACAATTTCAGCACACTGGGGTTAAGGGCTGACTCAGGGGGCTCTTCTGAGCCAGGCAGTTACACTGCGATTCTAAGGGCTGAGAAAACGCGCTTATTTCGGGCTGAAAAACACGTTTTGAAAACTGTCTTGTTCCTGCCCGATAACTTACATGGGGGTGACCAAAGTTGCCTAAACGTGTTTATTTCTGCTGATAAACACGTTTTGACAATTTCAGCACACTGGGGTTAAGGGCCGACTCAGTGGGCACTTTTCAACCAAGCAGGTACACTGCGATTCTAAGGGCTGAGAAAAAGCGTTTATTTCGGGCTGAAAAACACGTTTTGAAAACTGTGCTGTTCCTGCCCTATAACTTACATGGGGGTGACCAAAGTTGCCAAAACGTGTTTATTTCTGCTGATAAACACGTTTTGACAATTTCAGCACACTGGGGTTAAGGGCCGACTCAGGGGGCTCTTCTGAGCCAGGCAGTTACACTGCGATTCTAAGGGCTGAGAAAACGCGCTTATTTCGGGCTGAAAAACACGTTTTGAAAACTGTGCTGTTCCTGCCCTATAACTTACATGGGGGTGACCAAAGTTGCCTAAACGTCTTTATTTCTGCTGAAAAACACGTTTTGACAATTTCAGCACACTGGGGTTAAGGGCCGACTCAGTGGGCACTTTTCAACCAAGCAGGTACACTGCGATTCTAAGGGCTGAGAAAACGCGTTTATTTCGGGCTGAAAAACACGTTTTGAAAACTGTGCTGTTCCTGCCCTATAACTTACATGGGGGTGACCAAAGTTGCCAAAACGTGTTTATTTCTGCTGATAAACACGTTTTGACAATTTCAGCACACTGGGGTTAAGGGCCGACTCAGTGGGCACTTTTCAACCAAGCAGGTACACTGCGATTCTAAGGGCTGAGAAAACGCGTTTATTTCGGGCTGAAAAACACGTTTTGAAAACTGTGCTGTTCCTGCCCTATAACTTACATGGGGGTGACCAAAGTTGCCAAAACGTGTTTATTTCTGCTGATAAACACGTTTTGACAATTTCAGCACACTGGGGTTAAGGGCTGACTCAGGGGGCTCTTCTGAGCCAGGTAGTTACACTGCGATTCTAAGGGCTGAGAAAACGCGCTTATTTCGGGCTGAAAAACACGTTTTGAAAACTGTCTTGTTCCTGCCCTATAACTTACATGGGGGTGACCAAAGTTGCCTAAACGTGTTTATTTCTGCTGATAAACACGTTTTGACAATTTCAGCACACTGGGGTTAAGGGCCGACTCAGTGGGCACTTTTCAACCAAGCAGGTACACTGCGATTCTAAGGGCTGAGAAAACGCGTTTATTTCGTGCTGAAAAACACGTTTTGAAAACTGTGCTGTTCCTGCCCTATAACTTACATGGGGGTGACCAAAGTTGCCAAAACGTGTTTATTTCTGCTGATAAACACGTTTTGACAATTTCAGCACACTGGGGTTAAGGGCCGACTCAGTGGGCACTTTTCAACCAAGCAGGTACACTGCGATTCTAAGGGCTGAGAAAACGCGTTTATTTCGGGCTGAAAAACACGTTTTGAAAACTGTGCTGTTCCTGCCCTATAACTTACATGGGGGTGACCAAAGTTGCCAAAACGTGTTTATTTCTGCTGATAAACACGTTTTGACAATTTCAGCACACTGGGGTTAAGGGCTGACTCAGGGGGCTCTTCTGAGCCAGGCAGTTACACTGCGATTCTAAGGGCTGAGAAAACGCGCTTATTTCGGGCTGAAAAACACGTTTTGAAAACTGTGTTGTTCCTGCCCTATAACTTACATGGGGGTGACCAAAGTTGCCTAAACGTGTTTATTTCTGCTGATAAACACGTTTTGACAATTTCAGCACACTGGGGTTAAGGGCCGACTCAGTGGGCACTTTTCAACCAAGCAGGTACACTGCGATTCTAAGGGCTGAGAAAACACGTTTATTTCGGGCTGAAAAACACGTTTTGAAAACTGTGCTGTTCCTGCCCTATAACTTACATGGGGGTGACCAAAGTTGCCAAAACGTGTTTATTTCTGCTGATAAACACGTTTTGACAATTTCAGCACACTGGGGTTAAGGGCTGACTCAGGGGGCTCTTCTGAGCCAGGCAGTTACACTGCGATTCTAAGGGCTGAGAAAACGCGTTTATTTCGGGCTGAAAAACACGTTTTGAAAACTGTCTTGTTCCTGCCCTATAACTTACATGGGGGTGACCAAAGTTGCCAAAACGTGTTTATTTCTGCTGATAAACACGTTTTGACAATTTCAGCACACTGGGGTTAAGGGCCGACTCAGTGGGCACTTTTCAATCAAGCAGGTACACTGCGATTCTAAGGGCTGAGAAAACGCGTTTATTTCGGGCTGAAAAACACGTTTTGAAAACTGTGCTGTTCCTGCCCTATAACTTACATGGGGGTGACCAAAGTTGCCAAAACGTGTTTATTTCTGCTGATAAACACGTTTTGACAATTTCAGCACACTGGGGTTAAGGGCCGACTCAGTGGGCACTTTTCAACCAAGCAGGTACACTGCGATTCTAAGGGCTGAGAAAACGCGTTTATTTCGGGCTGAAAAACACGTTTTGAAAACTGTGCTGTTCCTGCCCTATAACTTACATGGGGGTGACCAAAGTTGCCAAAACGTGTTTATTTCTGCTGATAAACACGTTTTGACAATTTCAGCACACTGGGGTTAAGGGCTGACTCAGGGGGCTCTTCTGAGCCAGGCAGTTACACTGCGATTCTAAGGGCTGAGAAAACGCGCTTATTTCGGGCTGAAAAACACGTTTTGAAAACTGTCTTGTTCCTGCCCTATAACTTACATGGGGGTGACCAAAGTTGCCTAAACGTGTTTATTTCTGCTGATAAACACGTTTTGACAATTTCAGCACACTGGGGTTAAGGGCCGACTCAGTGGGCACTTTTCAACCAAGCAGGTACACTGCGATTCTAAGGGCTGAGAAAACGCGTTTATTTCGGGCTGAAAAACACGTTTTGAAAACTGTGCTGTTCCTGCCCTATAACTTACATGGGGGTGACCAAAGTTGCCTAAACGTGTTTATTTCTGCTGATAAACACGTTTTGACAATTTCAGCACACTGGGGTTAAGGGCCGACTCAGTGGGCACTTTTCAACCAAGCAGGTACACTGCGATTCTAAGGGCTGAGAAAACGCGTTTATTTCGGGCTGAAAAACACGTTTTGAAAACTGTGCTGTTCCTGCCCTATAACTTACATGGGGGTGACCAAAGTTGCCAAAACGTGTTTATTTCTGCTGATAAACACGTTTTGACAATTTCAGCACACTGGGGTTAAGGGCTGACTCAGGGGGCTCTTCTGAGCCAGGCAGTTACACTGCGATTCTAAGGGCTGAGAAAACGCGCTTATTTGGGCTGAAAAACACGTTTTGAAAACTGTCTTGTTCCTGCCCTATAACTTACATGGGGGTGACCAAAGTTGCCTAAACGTGTTTATTTCTGCTGATAAACACGTTTTGACAATTTCAGCATACTGGGGTTAAGTGCCGACTCAGTGGGCACTTTTCAACCAAGCAGGTACACTGCGATTCTAAGGGCTGAGAAAACGCGTTTATTTCGGGCTGAAAAACACGTTTTGAAAACTGTGCTGTTCCTGCCCTATAACTTACATGGGGGTGACCAAAGTTGCCTAAACGTCTTTATTTCTGCTGAAAAACACGTTTTGACAATTTCAGCACACTGGGGTTAAGGGCTGACTCACGGGGCTCTTCTGAGCCAGGCAGTTACACTGCGATTCTAAGGGCTGAGAAAACGCGCATATTTCGGGCTGAAAAACACGTTTTGAAAACTGTGCTGTTCCTGCCCTATAACGTACATGGGGGTGACCAAAGTTGCCAAAACGTGTTTATTTCTGCTGATAAACACGTTTTGACAATTTCAGCACACTGGGGTTAAGGGCCGACTCAGTGGGCACTTTTCAACCAAGCAGGTACACTGCGATTCTAAGGGCTGAGAAAACGCGTTTATTTCGTGCTGAAAAACACGTTTTGAAAACTGTGCTGTTCCTGCCCTATAACTTACATGGGGGTGACCAAAGTTGCCAAAACGTGTTTATTTCTGCTGATAAACACGTTTTGACAATTTCAGCACACTGGGGTTAAGGGCCGACTCAGTGGGCACTTTTCAACCAAGCAGGTACACTGCGATTCTAAGGGCTGAGAAAACGCGTTTATTTCGGGCTGAAAAACACGTTTTGAAAACTGTGCTGTTCCTGCCCTATAACTTACATGGGGGTGACCAAAGTTGCCAAAACGTGTTTATTTCTGCTGATAAACACGTTTTGACAATTTCAGCACACTGGGGTTAAGGGCTGACTCAGGGGGCTCTTCTGAGCCAGGCAGTTACACTGCGATTCTAAGGGCTGAGAAAACGCGCTTATTTCGGGCTGAAAAACACGTTTTGAAAACTGTGTTGTTCCTGCCCTATAACTTACATGGGGGTGACCAAAGTTGCCTAAACGTGTTTATTTCTGCTGATAAACACGTTTTGACAATTTCAGCACACTGGGGTTAAGGGCCGACTCAGTGGGCACTTTTCAACCAAGCAGGTACACTGCGATTCTAAGGGCTGAGAAAACGCGTTTATTTCGGGCTGAAAAACACGTTTTGAAAACTGTGCTGTTCCTGCCCTATAACTTACATGGGGGTGACCAAAGTTGCCAAAACGTGTTTATTTCTGCTGATAAACACGTTTTGACAATTTCAGCACACTGGGGTTAAGGGCTGACTCAGGGGGCTCTTCTGAGCCAGGCAGTTACACTGCGATTCTAAGGGCTGAGAAAACGCGTTTATTTCGGGCTGAAAAACACGTTTTGAAAACTGTCTTGTTCCTGCCCTATAACTTACATGGGGGTGACCAAAGTTGCCAAAACGTGTTTATTTCTGCTGATAAACACGTTTTGACAATTTCAGCACACTGGGGTTAAGGGCCGACTCAGTGGGCACTTTTCAATCAAGCAGGTACACTGCGATTCTAAGGGCTGAGAAAACGCGTTTATTTCGGGCTGAAAAACACGTTTTGAAAACTGTGCTGTTCCTGCCCTATAACTTACATGGGGGTGACCAAAGTTGCCAAAACGTGTTTATTTCTGCTGATAAACACGTTTTGACAATTTCAGCACACTGGGGTTAAGGGCCGACTCAGTGGGCACTTTTCAACCAAGCAGGTACACTGCGATTCTAAGGGCTGAGAAAACGCGTTTATTTCGGGCTGAAAAACACGTTTTGAAAACTGTGCTGTTCCTGCCCTATAACTTACATGGGGGTGACCAAAGTTGCCAAAACGTGTTTATTTCTGCTGATAAACACGTTTTGACAATTTCAGCACACTGGGGTTAAGGGCTGACTCAGGGGGCTCTTCTGAGCCAGGCAGTTACACTGCGATTCTAAGGGCTGAGAAAACGCGCTTATTTCGGGCTGAAAAACACGTTTTGAAAACTGTCTTGTTCCTGCCCTATAACTTACATGGGGGTGACCAAAGTTGCCTAAACGTGTTTATTTCTGCTGATAAACACGTTTTGACAATTTCAGCACACTGGGGTTAAGGGCCGACTCAGTGGGCACTTTTCAACCAAGCAGGTACACTGCGATTCTAAGGGCTGAGAAAACGCGTTTATTTCGGGCTGAAAAACACGTTTTGAAAACTGTGCTGTTCCTGCCCTATAACTTACATGGGGGTGACCAAAGTTGCCTAAACGTGTTTATTTCTGCTGATAAACACGTTTTGACAATTTCAGCACACTGGGGTTAAGGGCCGACTCAGTGGGCACTTTTCAACCAAGCAGGTACACTGCGATTCTAAGGGCTGAGAAAACGCGTTTATTTCGGGCTGAAAAACACGTTTTGAAAACTGTGCTGTTCCTGCCCTATAACTTACATGGGGGTGACCAAAGTTGCCAAAACGTGTTTATTTCTGCTGATAAACACGTTTTGACAATTTCAGCACACTGGGGTTAAGGGCTGACTCAGGGGGCTCTTCTGAGCCAGGCAGTTACACTGCGATTCTAAGGGCTGAGAAAACGCGCTTATTTGGGCTGAAAAACACGTTTTGAAAACTGTCTTGTTCCTGCCCTATAACTTACATGGGGGTGACCAAAGTTGCCTAAACGTGTTTATTTCTGCTGATAAACACGTTTTGACAATTTCAGCATACTGGGGTTAAGTGCCGACTCAGTGGGCACTTTTCAACCAAGCAGGTACACTGCGATTCTAAGGGCTGAGAAAACGCGTTTATTTCGGGCTGAAAAACACGTTTTGAAAACTGTGCTGTTCCTGCCCTATAACTTACATGGGGGTGACCAAAGTTGCCTAAACGTCTTTATTTCTGCTGAAAAACACGTTTTGACAATTTCAGCACACTGGGGTTAAGGGCTGACTCACGGGGCTCTTCTGAGCCAGGCAGTTACACTGCGATTCTAAGGGCTGAGAAAACGCGCATATTTCGGGCTGAAAAACACGTTTTGAAAACTGTGCTGTTCCTGCCCTATAACGTACATGGGGGTGACCAAAGTTGCCAAAACGTGTTTATTTCTGCTGATAAACACGTTTTGACAATTTCAGCACACTGGGGTTAAGGGCCGACTCAGTGGGCACTTTTCAACCAAGCAGGTACACTGCGATTCTAAGGGCTGAGAAAACGCGTTTATTTCGGGCTGAAAAACACGTTTTGAAAACTGTGCTGTTCCTGCCCTATAACTTACATGGGGGTGACCAAAGTTGCCTAAACGTGTTTATTTCTGCTGATAAACACGTTTTGACAATTTCAGCACACTGGGGTTAAGGGCCGACTCAGTGGGCACTTTTCAACCAAGCAGGTACACTGCGATTCTAAGGGCTGAGAAAACGTGTTTATTTCGGGCTGAAAAACACGTTTTGAAAACTGTGCTGTTCCTGCCCTATAACTTACATGGGGGTGACCAAAGTTGCCAAAACGTGTTTATTTCTGCTGATAAACACGTTTTGACAATTTCAGCACACTGGGGTTAAGGGCTGACTCAGGGGGCTCTTCTGAGCCAGGCAGTTACACTGCGATTCTAAGGGCTGAGAAAACGCGTTTATTTCGGGCTGAAAAACACGTTTTGAAAACTGTGCTGTTCCTACCCTATAACTTACATGGGGGTGACCAAAGTTGCCAAAACGTGTTTATTTCTGCTGATAAACACGTTTTGACAATTTCAGCACACTGGGGTTAAGGGCTGACTCAGGGGGCTCTTCTGAGCCAGGCAGTTACACTGCGATTCTAAGGGATGAGAAAACGCGCTTATTTCGGGCTGAAAAACACGTTTTGAAAACTGTCTTGTTCCTGCCCTATAACTTACATGGGGGTGACCAAAGTTGCCTAAACGTGTTTATTTCTGCTGATAAACACGTTTTGACAATTTCAGCACACTGGGGTTAAGGGCCGACTCAGTGGGCACTTTTCAACCAAGCAGGTACACTGCGATTCTAAGGGCTGAGAAAACGCGCTTATTTCGGGCTGAAAAACACGTTTTGAAAACTGTGCTGTTCCTGCCCTATAACTTACATGGGGGTGACCAAAGTTGCCTAAACGTCTTTATTTCTGCTGAAAAACACGTTTTGACAATTTCAGCACACTGGGTTAAGGGCTGACTCAGGGGGCTCTTCTGAGCCAGGCAGTTACACTGCGATTCTAAGGGCTGAGAAAACGCGTTTATTTCGGGCTGAAAAACACGTTTTGAAAACTGTGCTGTTCCTGCCCTATAACTTACATGGGGGTGACCAAAGTTGCCAAAACGTGTTTATTTCTGCTGATAAACACGTTTTGACAATTTCAGCACACTGGGGTTAAGGGCCGACTCAGTGGGCACTTTTCAACCAAGCAGGTACACTGCGATTCTAAGGGCTGAGAAAACGCGTTTATTTCGGGCTGAAAAACACGTTTTGAAAACTGTGCTGTTCCTGCCCTATAACTTACATGGGGGTGACCAAAGTTGCCAAAACGTGTTTATTTCTGCTGATAAACACGTTTTGACAATTTCAGCACACTGGGGTTAAGGGCTGACTCAGGGGGCTCTTCTGAGCCAGGTAGTTACACTGCGATTCTAAGGGCTGAGAAAACGCGCTTATTTCGGGCTGAAAAACACGTTTTGAAAACTGTCTTGTTCCTGCCCTATAACTTACATGGGGGTGACCAAAGTTGCCTAAACGTGTTTATTTCTGCTGATAAACACGTTTTGACAATTTCAGCACACTGGGGTTAAGGGCCGACTCAGTGGGCACTTTTCAACCAAGCAGGTACACTGCGATTCTAAGGGCTGAGAAAACGCGCTTATTTCGGGCTGAAAAACACGTTTTGAAAACTGTGCTGTTCCTGCCCTATAACTTACATGGGGGTGACCAAAGTTGCCTAAACGTCTTTATTTCTGCTGAAAAACACGTTTTGACAATTTCAGCACACTGGGGTTAAGGGCTGACTCAGGGGGCTCTTCTGAGCCAGGCAGTTACACTGCGATTCTAAGGGCTGAGAAAACGCGTTTATTTCGGGCTGAAAAACACGTTTTGAAAACTGTGCTGTTCCTGCCCTATAACTTACATGGGGGTGACCAAAGTTGCCAAAACGTGTTTATTTCTGCTGATAAACACGTTTTGACAATTTCAGCACACTGGGGTTAAGGGCCGACTCAGTGGGCACTTTTCAACCAAGCAGGTACACTGCGATTCTAAGGGCTGAGAAAACGCGTTTATTTCGGGCTGAAAAACACGTTTTGAAAACTGTGCTGTTCCTGCCCTATAACTTACATGGGGGTGACCAAAGTTGCCTAAACGTGTTTATTTCTGCTGATAAACACGTTTTGACAATTTCAGCACACTGGGGTTAAGGGCCGACTCAGTGGGCACTTTTCAACCAAGCAGGTACACTGCGATTCTAAGGGCTGAGAAAACGCGTTTATTTCGGGCTGAAAAACACGTTTTGAAAACTGTGCTGTTCCTGCCCTATAACTTACATGGGGGTGACCAAAGTTGCCAAAACGTGTTTATTTCTGCTGATAAACACGTTTTGACAATTTCAGCACACTGGGGTTAAGGGCTGACTCAGGGGGCTCTTCTGAGCCAGGCAGTTACACTGCGATTCTAAGGGCTGAGAAAACGCGTTTATTTCGGGCTGAAAAACACGTTTTGAAAACTGTGCTGTTCCTACCCTATAACTTACATGGGGGTGACCAAAGTTGCCAAAACGTGTTTATTTCTGCTGATAAACACGTTTTGACAATTTCAGCACACTGGGGTTAAGGGCTGACTCAGGGGGCTCTTCTGAGCCAGGCAGTTACACTGCGATTCTAAGGGATGAGAAAACGCGCTTATTTCGGGCTGAAAAACACGTTTTGAAAACTGTCTTGTTCCTGCCCTATAACTTACATGGGGGTGACCAAAGTTGCCTAAACGTGTTTATTTCTGCTGATAAACACGTTTTGACAATTTCAGCACACTGGGGTTAAGGGCCGACTCAGTGGGCACTTTTCAACCAAGCAGGTACACTGCGATTCTAAGGGCTGAGAAAACGCGCTTATTTCGGGCTGAAAAACACGTTTTGAAAACTGTGCTGTTCCTGCCCTATAACTTACATGGGGGTGACCAAAGTTGCCTAAACGTCTTTATTTCTGCTGAAAAACACGTTTTGACAATTTCAGCACACTGGGTTAAGGGCTGACTCAGGGGGCTCTTCTGAGCCAGGCAGTTACACTGCGATTCTAAGGGCTGAGAAAACGCGTTTATTTCGGGCTGAAAAACACGTTTTGAAAACTGTGCTGTTCCTGCCCTATAACTTACATGGGGGTGACCAAAGTTGCCAAAACGTGTTTATTTCTGCTGATAAACACGTTTTGACAATTTCAGCACACTGGGGTTAAGGGCCGACTCAGTGGGCACTTTTCAACCAAGCAGGTACACTGCGATTCTAAGGGCTGAGAAAACGCGTTTATTTCGGGCTGAAAAACACGTTTTGAAAACTGTGCTGTTCCTGCCCTATAACTTACATGGGGGTGACCAAAGTTGCCAAAACGTGTTTATTTCTGCTGATAAACACGTTTTGACAATTTCAGCACACTGGGGTTAAGGGCTGACTCAGGGGGCTCTTCTGAGCCAGGTAGTTACACTGCGATTCTAAGGGCTGAGAAAACGCGCTTATTTCGGGCTGAAAAACACGTTTTGAAAACTGTCTTGTTCCTGCCCTATAACTTACATGGGGGTGACCAAAGTTGCCTAAACGTGTTTATTTCTGCTGATAAACACGTTTTGACAATTTCAGCACACTGGGGTTAAGGGCCGACTCAGTGGGCACTTTTCAACCAAGCAGGTACACTGCGATTCTAAGGGCTGAGAAAACGCGCTTATTTCGGGCTGAAAAACACGTTTTGAAAACTGTGCTGTTCCTGCCCTATAACTTACATGGGGGTGACCAAAGTTGCCTAAACGTCTTTATTTCTGCTGAAAAACACGTTTTGACAATTTCAGCACACTGGGGTTAAGGGCTGACTCAGGGGGCTCTTCTGAGCCAGGCAGTTACACTGCGATTCTAAGGGCTGAGAAAACGCGTTTATTTCGGGCTGAAAAACACGTTTTGAAAACTGTCTTGTTCCTGCCCTATAACTTACATGGGGGTGACCAAAGTTGCCAAAACGTGTTTATTTCTGCTGATAAACACGTTTTGACAATTTCAGCACACTGGGGTTAAGGGCCGACTCAGTGGGCACTTTTCAATCAAGCAGGTACACTGCGATTCTAAGGGCTGAGAAAACGCGTTTATTTCGGGCTGAAAAACACGTTTTGAAAACTGTGCTGTTCCTGCCCTATAACTTACATGGGGGTGACCAAAGTTGCCAAAACGTGTTTATTTCTGCTGATAAACACGTTTTGACAATTTCAGCACACTGGGGTTAAGGGCCGACTCAGTGGGCACTTTTCAACCAAGCAGGTACACTGCGATTCTAAGGGCTGAGAAAACGCGTTTATTTCGGGCTGAAAAACACGTTTTGAAAACTGTGCTGTTCCTGCCCTATAACTTACATGGGGGTGACCAAAGTTGCCAAAACGTGTTTATTTCTGCTGATAAACACGTTTTGACAATTTCAGCACACTGGGGTTAAGGGCCGACTCAGTGGGCACTTTTCAACCAAGCAGGTACACTGCGATTCTAAGGGCTGAGAAAACGCGTTTATTTCGGGCTAAAAAACACCTTTTGAAAACTGTGCTGTTCCTGCCCTATAACTTACATGGGGGTGACCAAAGTTGCCAAAACGTGTTTATTTCTGCTGATAAACACGTTTTGACAATTTCAGCACACTGGGGTTAAGGGCTGACTCAGTGGGCACTTTTCAACCAAGCAGGTACATTGCGATTCTTAGGGCTGAGAAAACGCGTTTATTTCGGGCTGAAAAACACGTTTTGAAACTGTGCTGTTCCTGCCCTATAACTTACATGGGGTTGACCAAAGTTGCCAAAACGTGTTTATTTCTGCTGATAAACACGTTTTGACAATTTCAGCACACTGGGGTTAACGGCTGACTCAGGGGGCTCTTCTGAGCCAGGCAGTTACACTGCGATTCTAAGGGCTGAGAAAACGCGTTTATTTCGGGCTGAAAAACACGTTTTGAAAACTGTCTTGTTCCTGCCCTATAACTTACATGGGGGTGACCAAAGTTGCCAAAACGTGTTTATTTCTGCTGATAAACACGTTTTGACAATTTCAGCACACTGGGGTTAAGGGCCGACTCAGTGGGCACTTTTCAATCAAGCAGGTACACTGCGATTCTAAGGGCTGAGAAAACGCGTTTATTTCGGGCTGAAAAACACGTTTTGAAAACTGTGCTGTTCCTGCCCTATAACTTACATGGGGGTGACCAAAGTTGCCAAAACGTGTTTATTTCTGCTGATAAACACGTTTTGACAATTTCAGCACACTGGGGTTAAGGGCCGACTCAGTGGGCACTTTTCAACCAAGCAGGTACACTGCGATTCTAAGGGCTGAGAAAACGCGTTTATTTCGGGCTGAAAAACACGTTTTGAAAACTGTGCTGTTCCTGCCCTATAACTTACATGGGGGTGACCAAAGTTGCCAAAACGTGTTTATTTCTGCTGATAAACACGTTTTGACAATTTCAGCACACTGGGGTTAAGGGCTGACTCAGGGGGCTCTTCTGAGCCAGGCAGTTACACTGCGATTCTAAGGGCTGAGAAAACGCGCTTATTTCGGGCTGAAAAACACGTTTTGAAAACTGTCTTGTTCCTGCCCTATAACTTACATGGGGGTGACCAAAGTTGCCTAAACGTGTTTATTTCTGCTGATAAACACGTTTTGACAATTTCAGCACACTGGGGTTAAGGGCCGACTCAGTGGGCACTTTTCAACCAAGCAGGTACACTGCGATTCTAAGGGCTGAGAAAACGCGTTTATTTCGGGCTGAAAAACACGTTTTGAAAACTGTGCTGTTCCTGCCCTATAACTTACATGGGGGTGACCAAAGTTGCCAAAACGTGTTTATTTCTGCTGATAAACACGTTTTGACAATTTCAGCACACTGGGGTTAAGGGCCGACTCAGTGGGCACTTTTCAACCAAGCAGGTACACTGCGATTCTAAGGGCTGAGAAAACGCGTTTATTTCGGGCTAAAAAACACCTTTTGAAAACTGTGCTGTTCCTGCCCTATAACTTACATGGGGGTGACCAAAGTTGCCAAAACGTGTTTATTTCTGCTGATAAACACGTTTTGACAATTTCAGCACACTGGGGTTAAGGGCCGACTCAGGGGGCTCTTCTGAGCCAGGCAGTTACACTGCGATTCTAAGGGCTGAGAAAACGCGCTTATTTCGGGCTGAAAAACACGTTTTGAAAACTGTCTTGTTCCTGCCCTATAACTTACATGGGGGTGACCAAAGTTGACTAAACGTGTTTATTTCTGCTGATAAACACGTTTTGACAATTTCAGCACACTGGGGTTAAGGGCCGACTCAGTGGGCACTTTTCAACCAAGCAGGTACACTGCGATTCTAAGGGCTGAGAAAACGCGCTTATTTCGGGCTGAAAAACACGTTTTGAAAACTGTCTTGTTCCTGCCCTATAACTTACATGGGGGTGACCAAAGTTGCCTAAACGTGTTTATTTCTGCTGATAAACACGTTTTGACAATTTCAGCACACTGGGGTTAAGGGCCGACTCAGTGGGCACTTTTCAACCAAGCAGGTACACTGCGATTCTAAGGGCTGAGAAAACGCGTTTATTTCGGGCTAAAAAACACCTTTTGAAAACTGTCTTGTTCCTGCCCTATAACTTACATGGGGGTGACCAAAGGTGCCTAAACGTGTTTATTTCTGCTGATAAACACGTTTTGACAATTTCAGCACACTGGGGTTAAGGGCCGACTCAGTGGGCACTTTTCAACCAAGCAGGTACACTGCGATTCTAAGGGCTGAGAAAACGCGTTTATTTCGGGCTGAAAAACACGTTTTGAAAACTGTGCTGTTCCTGCCCTATAACTTACATGGGGGTGACCAAAGTTGCCAAAACGTGTTTATTTCTGCTGATAAACACGTTTTGACAATTTCAGCACAGTGGGGTTAAGGGCCGACTCAGTGGGCACTTTTCAACCAAGCAGGTACATTGCGATTCTAAGGGCTGAGAAAACGCGTTTATTTCGGGCTGAAAAACACGTTTTGAAAACTGTGCTGTTCCTGCCCTATAACTTACATGGGGGTGACCAAAGTTGCCAAAACGTGTTTATTTCTGCTGATAAACACGTTTTGACAATTTCAGCACACTGGGGTTAAGGGCTGACTCAGGGGGCTCTTCTGAGCCATGCAGTTACACTGCGATTCTAAGGGCTGAGAAAACGCGCTTATTTCGGGCTGAAAAACACGTTTTGAAAACTGTCTTGTTCCTGCCCTATAACTTACATGGGGGTGACCAAAGTTGCCTAAACGTGTTTATTTCTGCTGATAAACACGTTTTGACAATTTCAGCACACTGGGGTTAAGGGCCGACTCAGTGGGCACTTTTCAACCAAGCAGGTACACTGCGATTCTAAGGGCTGAGAAAACGCGTTTATTTCGGGCTGAAAAACACGTTTTGAAAACTGTGCTGTTCCTGCCCTATAACTTACATGGGGGTGACCAAAGTTGCCAAAACGTGTTTATTTCTGCTGATAAACACGTTTTGACAATTTCAGCACAGTGGGGTTAAGGGCCGACTCAGTGGACACTTTTCAACCAAGCAGGTACATTGCGATTCTAAGGGCTGAGAAAACGCGTTTATTTCGGGCTGAAAAACACGTTTTGAAAACTGTGCTGTTCCTGCCCTATAACTTACATGGGGGTGACCAAAGTTGCCAAAACGTGTTTATTTCTGCTGATAAACACGTTTTGACAATTTCAGCACACTGGGGTTAAGGGCTGACTCAGGGGGCTCTTCTGAGCCAGGCAGTTACACTGCGATTCTAAGGGCTGAGAAAACGCGCTTATTTCGGGCTGAAAAACACGTTTTGAAAACTGTCTTGTTCCTGCCCTATAACTTACATGGGGGTGACCAAAGTTGCCTAAACGTGTTTATTTCTGCTGATAAACACGTTTTGACAATTTCAGCACACTGGGGTTAAGGGCCGACTCAGTGGGCACTTTTCAACCAAGCAGGTACACTGCGATTCTAAGGGCTGAGAAAACGCGTTTATTTCGGGCTGAAAAACACGTTTTGAAAACTGTGCTGTTCCTGCCCTATAACTTACATGGGGGTGACCAAAGTTGCCAAAACGTGTTTATTTCTGCTGATAAACACGTTTTGACAATTTCAGCACACTGGGGTTAAGGGCTGACTCAGGGGGCTCTTCTGAGCCAGGCAGTTACACTGCGATTCTAAGGGCTGAGAAAACGCGCTTATTTCGGGCTGAAAAACACGTTTTGAAAACTGTCTTGTTCCTGCCCTATAACTTACATGGGGGTGACCAAAGTTGCCTAAACGTGTTTATTTCTGCTGATAAACACGTTTTGACAATTTCAGCACACTGGGGTTAAGGGCCGACTCAGTGGGCACTTTTCAACCAAGCAGGTACATTGCGATTCTAAGGGCTGAGAAAACGCGTTTATTTCGGGCTGAAAAACACGTTTTGAAAACTGTGCTGTTCCTGCCCTATAACTTACATGGGGGTGACCAAAGTTGCCAAAACGTGTTTATTTCTGCTGATAAACACGTTTTGACAATTTCAGCACACTGGGGTTAAGGGCTGACTCAGGGGGCTCTTCTGAGCCAGGCAGTTACACTGCGATTCTAAGGGCTGAGAAAACGCGTTTATTTCGGGCTGAAAAACACGTTTTGAAAACTGTCTTGTTCCTGCCCTATAACTTACATGGGGGTGACCAAAGTTGCCAAAACGTGTTTATTTCTGCTGATAAACACGTTTTGACAATTTCAGCACACTGGGGTTAAGGGCCGACTCAGTGGGCACTTTTCAATCGAGCAGGTACACTGCGATTCTAAGGGCTGAGAAAACGCGTTTATTTCGGGCTGAAAAACACGTTTTGAAAACTGTGCTGTTCCTGCCCTATAACTTACATGGGGGTGACCAAAGTTGCCAAAACGTGTTTATTTCTGCTGATAAACACGTTTTGACAATTTCAGCACACTGGGGTTAAGGGCCGACTCAGTGGGCACTTTTCAACCAAGCAGGTACATTGCGATTCTAAGGGCTGAGAAAACGCGTTTATTTCGGGCTGAAAAACATGTTTTGAAAACTGTGCTGTTCCTGCCCTATAACTTACATGGGGGTGACCAAAGTTGCCAAAACGTGTTTATTTCTGCTGATAAACACGTTTTGACAATTTCAGCACACTGGGGTTAAGGGCTGACTCAGGGGGCTCTTCTGAGCCAGGCAGTTACACTGCGATTCTAAGGGCTGAGAAAACGCGTTTATTTCGGGCTGAAAAACACGTTTTGAAAACTGTCTTGTTCCTGCCCTATAACTTACATGGGGGTGACCAAAGTTGCCAAAACGTGTTTATTTCTGCTGATAAACACGTTTTGACAATTTCAGCACACTGGGGTTAAGGGCCGACTCAGTGGGCACTTTTCAACCAAGCAGGTACACTGCGATTCTAAGGGCTGAGAAAACGCGTTTATTTCGGGCTGAAAAACACGTTTTGAAAACTGTGCTGTTCCTGCCCTATAACTTACATGGGGGTGACCAAAGTTGCCTAAACGTCTTTATTTCTGCTGAAAAACACGTTTTGACAATTTCAGCACACTGGGGTTAAGGGCTGACTCAGGGGGCTCTTCTGAGCCAGGCAGTTACACTGCGATTCTAAGGGCTGAGAAAACGCGCATATTTCGGGCTGAAAAACACGTTTTGAAAACTGTGCTGTTCCTGCCCTATAACTTACATGGGGGTGACCAAAGTTGCCAAAACTTGTTTATTTCTGCTGATAAACACGTTTTGACAATTTCAGCACACTGGGGTTAAGGGCCGACTCAGTGGGCACTTTTCAACCAAGCAGGTACACTGCGATTCTAAGGGCTGAGAAAACGCGTTTATTTCGGGCTGAAAAACACGTTTTGAAAACTGTGCTGTTCCTGCCCTATAACTTACATGGGGGTGACCAAAGTTGCCAAAACGTGTTTATTTCTGCTGATAAACACGTTTTGACAATTTCAGCACACTGGGGTTAAGGGCCGACTCAGTGGGCACTTTTCAACCAAGCAGGTACACTGCGATTCTAAGGGCTGAGAAAACGCGTTTATTTCGGGCTGAAAAACACGTTTTGAAAACTGTGCTGTTCCTGCCCTATAACTTACATGGGGGTGACCAAAGTTGCCAAAACGTGTTTATTTCTGCTGATAAACACGTTTTGACAATTTCAGCACACTGGGGTTAAGGGCCGACTCAGTGGGCACTTTTCAACCAAGCAGGTACACTGCGATTCTAAGGGCTGAGAAAACGCGTTTATTTCGGGCTGAAAAACACGTTTTGAAAACTGTGCTGTTCCTGCCCTATAACTTACATGGGGGTGACCAAAGTTGCCAAAACGTGTTTATTTCTGCTGATAAACACGTTTTGACAATTTCAGCACACTGGGGTTAAGGGCTGACTCAGGGGGCTCTTCTGAGCCAGGCAGTTACACTGCGATTCTAAGGGCTGAGAAAACGCGCTTATTTCGGGCTGAAAAACACGTTTTGAAAACTGTCTTGTTCCTGCCCTATAACTTACATGGGGGTGACCAAAGTTGCCTAAACGTGTTTATTTCTGCTGATAAACACGTTTTGACAATTTCAGCACACTGGGGTTAAGGGCCGACTCAGTGGGCACTTTTCAACCAAGCAGGTACACTGCGATTCTAAGGGCTGAGAAAACGCGCTTATTTCGGGCTGAAAAACACGTTTTGAAAACTGTCTTGTTCCTGCCCTATAACTTACATGGGGGTGACCAAAGTTGCCTAAACGTGTTTATTTCTGCTGATAAACACGGTTTGACAATTTCAGCACACTGGGGTTAAGGGCCGACTCAGTGGGCACTTTTCAACCAAGCAGGTACACTGCGATTCTAAGGGCTGAGAAAACGCGTTTATTTCGGGCTGAAAAACACGTTTTGAAAACTGTGCTGTTCCTGCCCTATAACTTACATGGGGGTGACCAAAGTTGCCAAAACGTGTTTATTTCTGCTGATAAACACGTTTTGACAATATCAGCACACTGGGGTTAAGGGCTGACTCAGGGGGCTCTTCTGAGCCAGGTAGTTACACTGCGATTCTAAGGGCTGAGAAAACGCGCTTATTTCGGGCTGAAAAACACGTTTTGAAAACTGTCTTGTTCCTGCCCTATAACTTACATGGGGGTGACCAAAGTTGCCAAAACGTGTTTATTTCTGCTGATAAACACGTTTTGACAATTTCAGCACACTGGGGTTAAGGGCCGACTCAGTGGGCACTTTTCAACCAAGCAGGTACACTGCGATTCTAAGGGCTGAGAAAACGCGTTTATTTCGGGCTGAAAAACACGTTTTGAAAACTGTGCTGTTCCTGCCCTATAACTTACATGGGGGTGACCAAAGTTGCCAAAACGTGTTTATTTCTGCTGATAAACACGTTTTGACAATTTCAGCACACTGGGGTTAAGGGCCGACTCAGGGGGCTCTTCTGAGCCAGGCAGTTACACTGCGATTCTAAGGGCTGAGAAAACGCGCTTATTTCGGGCTGAAAAACACGTTTTGAAAACTGTGCTGTTCCTGCCCTATAACTTACATGGGGGTGAAAAAAGTTGCCAAAACGTGTTTATTTCTGCTGATAAACACGTTTTGACAATTTCAGCACACTGGGGTTAAGGGCTGACTCAGGGGGCTCTTCTGAGCCAGGCAGTTACACTGCGATTCTAAGGGCTGAGAAAACGCGCTTATTTCGGGCTGAAAAACACGTTTTGAAAACTGTCTTGTTCCTGCCCTATAACTTACATGGGGGTGACCAAAGTTGCCTAAACGTGTTTATTTCTGCTGATAAACACGTTTTGACAATTTCAGCACACTGGGGTTAAGGGCCGACTCAGTGGGCACTTTTCAACCAAGCAGGTACATTGCGATTGTAAGGGCTGAGAAAACGCGTTTATTTCGGGCTGAAAAACACGTTTTGAAAACTGTGCTGTTCCTGCCCTATAACTTACATGGGGGTGACCAAAGTTGCCAAAACGTGTTTATTTCTGCTGATAAACACGTTTTGACAATTTCAGCACACTGGGGTTAAGGGCTGACTCAGGGGGCTCTTCTGAGCCAGGCAGTTACACTGCGATTCTAAGGGCTGAGAAAACGCGCTTATTTCGGGCTGAAAAACACGTTTTGAAAACTGTCTTGTTCCTGCCCTATAACTTACATGGGGGTGACCAAAGTTGCCTAAACGTGTTTATTTCTGCTGATAAACACGTTTTGACAATTTCAGCACACTGGGGTTAAGGGCCGACTCAGTGGGCACTTTTCAACCAAGCAGGTACACTGCGATTCTAAGGGCTGAGAAAACGCGTTTATTTCGGGCTGAAAAACACGTTTTGAAAACTGTGCTGTTCCTGCCCTATAACTTACATGGGGGTGACCAAAGTTGCCTAAACGTGTTTATTTCTGCTGATAAACACGTTTTGACAATTTCAGCACACTGGGGTTAAGGGCCGACTCAGTGGGCACTTTTCAACCAAGCAGGTACACTGCGATTCTAAGGGCTGAGAAAACGCGTTTATTTCGGGCTGAAAAACACGTTTTGAAAACTGTGCTGTTCCTGTCCTATAACTTACATGGGGGTGACCAAAGTTGCCTAAACGTCTTTATTTCTGCTGATAAACACGTTTTGACAATTTCAGCACACTGGGGTTAAGGGCTGACTCAGGGGGCTCTTCTGAGCCAGGCAGTTACACTGCGATTCTAAGGGCTGAGAAAACGCGCTTATTTCGGGCTGAAAAACACGTTTTGAAAACTGTCTTGTTCCTGCCCTATAACTTACATGGGGGTGACCAAAGTTGCCTAAACGTGTTTATTTCTGCTGATAAACACGGTTTGACAATTTCAGCACACTGGGGTTAAGGGCCGACTCAGTGGGCACTTTTCAACCAAGCAGGTACACTGCGATTCTAAGGGCTGAGAAAACGCGTTTATTTCGGGCTGAAAAACACGTTTTGAAAACTGTGCTGTTCCTGCCCTATAACTTACATGGGGGTGACCAAAGTTGCCAAAACGTGTTTATTTCTGCTGATAAACACGTTTTGACAATATCAGCACACTGGGGTTAAGGGCTGACTCAGGGGGCTCTTCTGAGCCAGGCAGTTACACTGCGATTCTAAGGGCTGAGAAAACGCGTTTATTTCGGGCTGAAAAACACGTTTTGAAAACTGTGCTGTTCCTACCCTATAACTTACATGGGGGTGACCAAAGTTGCCAAAACGTGTTTATTTCTGCTGATAAACACGTTTTGACAATTTCAGCACACTGGGGTTAAGGGCTGACTCAGGGGGCTCTTCTGAGCCAGGCAGTTACACTGCGATTCTAAGGGATGAGAAAACGCGCTTATTTCGGGCTGAAAAACACGTTTTGAAAACTGTCTTGTTCCTGCCCTATAACTTACATGGGGGTGACCAAAGTTGCCTAAACGTGTTTATTTCTGCTGATAAACACGTTTTGACAATTTCAGCACACTGGGGTTAAGGGCCGACTCAGTGGGCACTTTTCAACCAAGCAGGTACACTGCGATTCTAAGGGCTGAGAAAACGCGCTTATTTCGGGCTGAAAAACACGTTTTGAAAACTGTGCTGTTCCTGCCCTATAACTTACATGGGGGTGACCAAAGTTGCCTAAACGTCTTTATTTCTGCTGAAAAACACGTTTTGACAATTTCAGCACACTGGGTTAAGGGCTGACTCAGGGGGCTCTTCTGAGCCAGGCAGTTACACTGCGATTCTAAGGGCTGAGAAAACGCGTTTATTTCGGGCTGAAAAACACGTTTTGAAAACTGTGCTGTTCCTGCCCTATAACTTACATGGGGGTGACCAAAGTTGCCAAAACGTGTTTATTTCTGCTGATAAACACGTTTTGACAATTTCAGCACACTGGGGTTAAGGGCCGACTCAGTGGGCACTTTTCAACCAAGCAGGTACACTGCGATTCTAAGGGCTGAGAAAACGCGTTTATTTCGGGCTGAAAAACACGTTTTGAAAACTGTGCTGTTCCTGCCCTATAACTTACATGGGGGTGACCAAAGTTGCCAAAACGTGTTTATTTCTGCTGATAAACACGTTTTGACAATTTCAGCACACTGGGGTTAAGGGCTGACTCAGGGGGCTCTTCTGAGCCAGGTAGTTACACTGCGATTCTAAGGGCTGAGAAAACGCGCTTATTTCGGGCTGAAAAACACGTTTTGAAAACTGTCTTGTTCCTGCCCTATAACTTACATGGGGGTGACCAAAGTTGCCTAAACGTGTTTATTTCTGCTGATAAACACGTTTTGACAATTTCAGCACACTGGGGTTAAGGGCCGACTCAGTGGGCACTTTTCAACCAAGCAGGTACACTGCGATTCTAAGGGCTGAGAAAACGCGCTTATTTCGGGCTGAAAAACACGTTTTGAAAACTGTGCTGTTCCTGCCCTATAACTTACATGGGGGTGACCAAAGTTGCCTAAACGTCTTTATTTCTGCTGAAAAACACGTTTTGACAATTTCAGCACACTGGGGTTAAGGGCTGACTCAGGGGGCTCTTCTGAGCCAGGCAGTTACACTGCGATTCTAAGGGCTGAGAAAACGCGTTTATTTCGGGCTGAAAAACACGTTTTGAAAACTGTGCTGTTCCTGCCCTATAACTTACATGGGGGTGACCAAAGTTGCCAAAACGTGTTTATTTCTGCTGATAAACACGTTTTGACAATTTCAGCACACTGGGGTTAAGGGCCGACTCAGGGGGCTCTTCTGAGCTAGGCAGTTACACTGCGATTCTAAGGGCTGAGAAAACGCGCTTATTTCGGGCTGAAAAACACGTTTTGAAAACTGTCTTGTTCCTGCCCGATAACTTACATGGGGGTGACCAAAGTTGCCTAAACGTGTTTATTTCTGCTGATAAACACGTTTTGACAATTTCAGCACACTGGGGTTAAGGGCCGACTCAGGGGGCTCTTCTGAGCCAGGCAGTTACACTGCGATTCTAAGGGCTGAGAAAACGCGCTTATTTCGGGCTGAAAAACACGTTTTGAAAACTGTGCTGTTCCTGCCCTATAACTTACATGGGGGTGATCAAAGTTGCCTAAACGTCTTTATTTCTGCTGAAAAACACGTTTTGACAATGTCAGCACACTGGGGTTAAGGGCCGACTCAGTGGGCACTTTTCAACCAAGCAGGTACACTGCGATTCTAAGGGCTGAGAAAACGCGTTTATTTCGGGCTGAAAAACACGTTTTGAAAACTGTGCTGTTCCTGCCCTATAACTTACATGGGGGTGACCAAAGTTGCCAAAACGTGTTTATTTCTGCTGATAAACACGTTTTGACAATTTCAGCACACTGGGGTTAAGGGCCGACTCAGTGGGCACTTTTCAATCAAGCAGGTACACTGCGATTCTAAGGGCTGAGAAAACGCGTTTATTTCGGGCTGAAAAACACGTTTTGAAAACTGTGCTGTTCCTGCCCTATAACTTACATGGGGGTGACCAAAGTTGCCTAAACGTGTTTATTTCTGCTGATAAACACGTTTTGACAATTTCAGCACACTGGGGTTAAGGGCTGACTCAGGGGGCTCTTCTGAGCCAGGCAGTTACACTGCGATTCTAAGGGATGAGAAAACGCGCTTATTTCGGGCTGAAAAACACGTTTTGAAAACTGTCTTGTTCCTGCCCTATAACTTACATGGGGGTGACCAAAGTTGCCTAAACGTGTTTATTTCTGCTGATAAACACGTTTTGACAATTTCAGCACACTGGGGTTAAGGGCCGACTCAGTGGGCACTTTTCAACCAAGCAGGTACACTGCGATTCTAAGGGCTGAGAAAACGCGCTTATTTCGGGCTGAAAAACACGTTTTGAAAACTGTGCTGTTCCTGCCCTATAACTTACATGGGGGTGACCAAAGTTGCCTAAACGTGTTTATTTCTGCTGAAAAACACGTTTTGACAATTTCAGCACACTGGGGTTAAGGGCTGACTCAGGGGGCTCTTCTGAGCCAGGCATTTACACTGCGATTCTAAGGGCTGAGAAAACGCGTTTATTTCTGGCTGAAAAACACGTTTTGAAAACTGTGCTGTTCCTGCCCTATAACTTACATGGGGGTGACCAAAGTTGCCAAAACGTGTTTATTTCTGCTGATAAACACGTTTTGACAATTTCAGCACACTGGGGTTAAGGGCCGACTCAGTGGGCACTTTTCAACCAAGCAGGTACACTGCGATTCTAAGGGCTGAGAAAACGCGTTTATTTCGGGCTGAAAAACACGTTTTGAAAACTGTGCTGTTCCTGCCCTATAACTTACATGGGGGTGACCAAAGTTGCCAAAACGTGTTTATTTCTGCTGATAAACACGTTTTGACAATTTCAGCACACTGGGGTTAAGGGCTGACTCAGGGGGCTCTTCTGAGCCAGGTAGTTACACTGCGATTCTAAGGGCTGAGAAAACGCGCTTATTTCGGGCTGAAAAACACGTTTTGAAAACTGTCTTGTTCCTGCCCTATAACTTACATGGGGGTGACCAAAGTTGCCTAAACGTGTTTATTTCTGCTGATAAACACGTTTTGACAATTTCAGCACACTGGGGTTAAGGGCCGACTCAGTGGGCACTTTTCAACCAAGCAGGTACACTGCGATTCTAAGGGCTGAGAAAACGCGCTTATTTCGGGCTGAAAAACACGTTTTGAAAACTGTGCTGTTCCTGCCCTATAACTTACATGGGGGTGACCAAAGTTGCCTAAACGTCTTTATTTCTGCTGAAAAACACGTTTTGACAATTTCAGCACACTGGGGTTAAGGGCTGACTCAGGGGGCTCTTCTGAGCCAGGCAGTTACACTGCGATTCTAAGGGCTGAGAAAACGCGCTTATTTCGGTCTGAAAAACACGTTTTGAAAACTGTCTTGTTCCTGCCCGATAACTTACATGGGGGTGACCAAAGTTGCCTAAACGTGTTTATTTCTGCTGATAAACACGTTTTGACAATTTCAGCACACTGGGGTTAAGGGCCGACTCAGTGGGCACTTTTCAACCAAGCAGGTACACTGCGATTCTAAGGGCTGAGAAAACGCGTTTATTTCGGGCTGAAAAACACGTTTTGAAAACTGTGCTGTTCCTGCCCTATAACTTACATGGGGGTGACCAAAGTTGCCAAAACGTGTTTATTTCTGCTGATAAACACGTTTTGACAATTTCAGCACACTGGGGTTAAGGGCCGACTCAGGGGGCTCTTCTGAGCCAGGCAGTTACACTGCGATTCTAAGGGCTGAGAAAACGCGCTTATTTCGGGCTGAAAAACACGTTTTGAAAACTGTGCTGTTCCTGCCCTATAACTTACATGGGGGTGACCAAAGTTGCCTAAACGTCTTTATTTCTGCTGAAAAACACGTTTTGACAATTTCAGCACACTGGGGTTAAGGGCCGACTCAGTGGGCACTTTTCAACCAAGCAGGTACACTGCGATTCTAAGGGCTGAGAAAACGCGTTTATTTCGGGCTGAAAAACACGTTTTGAAAACTGTGCTGTTCCTCCCCTATAACTTACATGGGGGTGACCAAAGTTGCCAAAACGTGTTTATTTCTGCTGATAAACACGTTTTGACAATTTCAGCACACTGGGGTTAAGGGCCGACTCAGTGGGCACTTTTCAACCAAGCAGGTACACTGCGATTCTAAGGGCTGAGAAAACGCGTTTATTTCGGGCTGAAAAACACGTTTTGAAAACTGTGCTGTTCCTGCCCTATAACTTACATGGGGGTGACCAAAGTTGCCAAAACGTGTTTATTTCTGCTGATAAACACGTTTTGACAATTTCAGCACACTGGGGTTAAGGGCTGACTCAGGGGGCTCTTCTGAGCCAGGTAGTTACACTGCGATTCTAAGGGCTGAGAAAACGCGCTTATTTCGGGCTGAAAAACACGTTTTGAAAACTGTCTTGTTCCTGCCCTATAACTTACATGGGGGTGACCAAAGTTGCCTAAACGTGTTTATTTCTGCTGATAAACACGTTTTGACAATTTCAGCACACTGGGGTTAAGGGCCGACTCAGTGGGCACTTTTCAACCAAGCAGGTACACTGCGATTCTAAGGGCTGAGAAAACGCGTTTATTTCGTGCTGAAAAACACGTTTTGAAAACTGTGCTGTTCCTGCCCTATAACTTACATGGGGGTGACCAAAGTTGCCAAAACGTGTTTATTTCTGCTGATAAACACGTTTTGACAATTTCAGCACACTGGGGTTAAGGGCCGACTCAGTGGGCACTTTTCAACCAAGCAGGTACACTGCGATTCTAAGGGCTGAGAAAACGCGTTTATTTCGGGCTGAAAAACACGTTTTGAAAACTGTGCTGTTCCTGCCCTATAACTTACATGGGGGTGACCAAAGTTGCCAAAACGTGTTTATTTCTGCTGATAAACACGTTTTGACAATTTCAGCACACTGGGGTTAAGGGCTGACTCAGGGGGCTCTTCTGAGCCAGGCAGTTACACTGCGATTCTAAGGGCTGAGAAAACGCGCTTATTTCGGGCTGAAAAACACGTTTTGAAAACTGTCTTGTTCCTGCCCTATAACTTACATGGGGGTGACCAAAGTTGCCTAAACGTGTTTATTTCTGCTGATAAACACGTTTTGACAATTTCAGCACACTGGGGTTAAGGGCCGACTCAGTGGGCACTTTTCAACCAAGCAGGTACACTGCGATTCTAAGGGCTGAGAAAACGCGTTTATTTCGGGCTGAAAAACACGTTTTGAAAACTGTGCTGTTCCTGCCCTATAACTTACATGGGGGTGACCAAAGTTGCCAAAACGTGTTTATTTCTGCTGATAAACACGTTTTGACAATTTCAGCACACTGGGGTTAAGGGCTGACTCAGGGGGCTCTTCTGAGCCAGGCAGTTACACTGCGATTCTAAGGGCTGAGAAAACGCGTTTATTTCGGGCTGAAAAACACGTTTTGAAAACTGTCTTGTTCCTGCCCTATAACTTACATGGGGGTGACCAAAGTTGCCAAAACGTGTTTATTTCTGCTGATAAACACGTTTTGACAATTTCAGCACACTGGGGTTAAGGGCCGACTCAGTGGGCACTTTTCAATCAAGCAGGTACACTGCGATTCTAAGGGCTGAGAAAACGCGTTTATTTCGGGCTGAAAAACACGTTTTGAAAACTGTGCTGTTCCTGCCCTATAACTTACATGGGGGTGACCAAAGTTGCCAAAACGTGTTTATTTCTGCTGATAAACACGTTTTGACAATTTCAGCACACTGGGGTTAAGGGCCGACTCAGTGGGCACTTTTCAACCAAGCAGGTACACTGCGATTCTAAGGGCTGAGAAAACGCGTTTATTTCGGGCTGAAAAACACGTTTTGAAAACTGTGCTGTTCCTGCCCTATAACTTACATGGGGGTGACCAAAGTTGCCAAAACGTGTTTATTTCTGCTGATAAACACGTTTTGACAATTTCAGCACACTGGGGTTAAGGGCCGACTCAGGGGGCTCTTCTGAGCTAGGCAGTTACACTGCGATTCTAAGGGCTGAGAAAACGCGCTTATTTCGGGCTGAAAAACACGTTTTGAAAACTGTCTTGTTCCTGCCCGATAACTTACATGGGGGTGACCAAAGTTGCCTAAACGTGTTTATTTCTGCTGATAAACACGTTTTGACAATTTCAGCACACTGGGGTTAAGGGCCGACTCAGGGGGCTCTTCTGAGCCAGGCAGTTACACTGCGATTCTAAGGGCTGAGAAAACGCGCTTATTTCGGGCTGAAAAACACGTTTTGAAAACTGTGCTGTTCCTGCCCTATAACTTACATGGGGGTGATCAAAGTTGCCTAAACGTCTTTATTTCTGCTGAAAAACACGTTTTGACAATGTCAGCACACTGGGGTTAAGGGCCGACTCAGTGGGCACTTTTCAACCAAGCAGGTACACTGCGATTCTAAGGGCTGAGAAAACGCGTTTATTTCGGGCTGAAAAACACGTTTTGAAAACTGTGCTGTTCCTGCCCTATAACTTACATGGGGGTGACCAAAGTTGCCAAAACGTGTTTATTTCTGCTGATAAACACGTTTTGACAATTTCAGCACACTGGGGTTAAGGGCCGACTCAGTGGGCACTTTTCAATCAAGCAGGTACACTGCGATTCTAAGGGCTGAGAAAACGCGTTTATTTCGGGCTGAAAAACACGTTTTGAAAACTGTGCTGTTCCTGCCCTATAACTTACATGGGGGTGACCAAAGTTGCCTAAACGTGTTTATTTCTGCTGATAAACACGTTTTGACAATTTCAGCACACTGGGGTTAAGGGCTGACTCAGGGGGCTCTTCTGAGCCAGGCAGTTACACTGCGATTCTAAGGGATGAGAAAACGCGCTTATTTCGGGCTGAAAAACACGTTTTGAAAACTGTCTTGTTCCTGCCCTATAACTTACATGGGGGTGACCAAAGTTGCCTAAACGTGTTTATTTCTGCTGATAAACACGTTTTGACAATTTCAGCACACTGGGGTTAAGGGCCGACTCAGTGGGCACTTTTCAACCAAGCAGGTACACTGCGATTCTAAGGGCTGAGAAAACGCGCTTATTTCGGGCTGAAAAACACGTTTTGAAAACTGTGCTGTTCCTGCCCTATAACTTACATGGGGGTGACCAAAGTTGCCTAAACGTGTTTATTTCTGCTGAAAAACACGTTTTGACAATTTCAGCACACTGGGGTTAAGGGCTGACTCAGGGGGCTCTTCTGAGCCAGGCATTTACACTGCGATTCTAAGGGCTGAGAAAACGCGTTTATTTCTGGCTGAAAAACACGTTTTGAAAACTGTGCTGTTCCTGCCCTATAACTTACATGGGGGTGACCAAAGTTGCCAAAACGTGTTTATTTCTGCTGATAAACACGTTTTGACAATTTCAGCACACTGGGGTTAAGGGCCGACTCAGTGGGCACTTTTCAACCAAGCAGGTACACTGCGATTCTAAGGGCTGAGAAAACGCGTTTATTTCGGGCTGAAAAACACGTTTTGAAAACTGTGCTGTTCCTGCCCTATAACTTACATGGGGGTGACCAAAGTTGCCAAAACGTGTTTATTTCTGCTGATAAACACGTTTTGACAATTTCAGCACACTGGGGTTAAGGGCTGACTCAGGGGGCTCTTCTGAGCCAGGTAGTTACACTGCGATTCTAAGGGCTGAGAAAACGCGCTTATTTCGGGCTGAAAAACACGTTTTGAAAACTGTCTTGTTCCTGCCCTATAACTTACATGGGGGTGACCAAAGTTGCCTAAACGTGTTTATTTCTGCTGATAAACACGTTTTGACAATTTCAGCACACTGGGGTTAAGGGCCGACTCAGTGGGCACTTTTCAACCAAGCAGGTACACTGCGATTCTAAGGGCTGAGAAAACGCGCTTATTTCGGGCTGAAAAACACGTTTTGAAAACTGTGCTGTTCCTGCCCTATAACTTACATGGGGGTGACCAAAGTTGCCTAAACGTCTTTATTTCTGCTGAAAAACACGTTTTGACAATTTCAGCACACTGGGGTTAAGGGCTGACTCAGGGGGCTCTTCTGAGCCAGGCAGTTACACTGCGATTCTAAGGGCTGAGAAAACGCGCTTATTTCGGTCTGAAAAACACGTTTTGAAAACTGTCTTGTTCCTGCCCGATAACTTACATGGGGGTGACCAAAGTTGCCTAAACGTGTTTATTTCTGCTGATAAACACGTTTTGACAATTTCAGCACACTGGGGTTAAGGGCCGACTCAGTGGGCACTTTTCAACCAAGCAGGTACACTGCGATTCTAAGGGCTGAGAAAACGCGTTTATTTCGGGCTGAAAAACACGTTTTGAAAACTGTGCTGTTCCTGCCCTATAACTTACATGGGGGTGACCAAAGTTGCCAAAACGTGTTTATTTCTGCTGATAAACACGTTTTGACAATTTCAGCACACTGGGGTTAAGGGCCGACTCAGGGGGCTCTTCTGAGCCAGGCAGTTACACTGCGATTCTAAGGGCTGAGAAAACGCGCTTATTTCGGGCTGAAAAACACGTTTTGAAAACTGTGCTGTTCCTGCCCTATAACTTACATGGGGGTGACCAAAGTTGCCTAAACGTCTTTATTTCTGCTGAAAAACACGTTTTGACAATTTCAGCACACTGGGGTTAAGGGCCGACTCAGTGGGCACTTTTCAACCAAGCAGGTACACTGCGATTCTAAGGGCTGAGAAAACGCGTTTATTTCGGGCTGAAAAACACGTTTTGAAAACTGTGCTGTTCCTCCCCTATAACTTACATGGGGGTGACCAAAGTTGCCAAAACGTGTTTATTTCTGCTGATAAACACGTTTTGACAATTTCAGCACACTGGGGTTAAGGGCCGACTCAGTGGGCACTTTTCAACCAAGCAGGTACACTGCGATTCTAAGGGCTGAGAAAACGCGTTTATTTCGGGCTGAAAAACACGTTTTGAAAACTGTGCTGTTCCTGCCCTATAACTTACATGGGGGTGACCAAAGTTGCCAAAACGTGTTTATTTCTGCTGATAAACACGTTTTGACAATTTCAGCACACTGGGGTTAAGGGCTGACTCAGGGGGCTCTTCTGAGCCAGGTAGTTACACTGCGATTCTAAGGGCTGAGAAAACGCGCTTATTTCGGGCTGAAAAACACGTTTTGAAAACTGTCTTGTTCCTGCCCTATAACTTACATGGGGGTGACCAAAGTTGCCTAAACGTGTTTATTTCTGCTGATAAACACGTTTTGACAATTTCAGCACACTGGGGTTAAGGGCCGACTCAGTGGGCACTTTTCAACCAAGCAGGTACACTGCGATTCTAAGGGCTGAGAAAACGCGTTTATTTCGTGCTGAAAAACACGTTTTGAAAACTGTGCTGTTCCTGCCCTATAACTTACATGGGGGTGACCAAAGTTGCCAAAACGTGTTTATTTCTGCTGATAAACACGTTTTGACAATTTCAGCACACTGGGGTTAAGGGCCGACTCAGTGGGCACTTTTCAACCAAGCAGGTACACTGCGATTCTAAGGGCTGAGAAAACGCGTTTATTTCGGGCTGAAAAACACGTTTTGAAAACTGTGCTGTTCCTGCCCTATAACTTACATGGGGGTGACCAAAGTTGCCAAAACGTGTTTATTTCTGCTGATAAACACGTTTTGACAATTTCAGCACACTGGGGTTAAGGGCTGACTCAGGGGGCTCTTCTGAGCCAGGCAGTTACACTGCGATTCTAAGGGCTGAGAAAACGCGCTTATTTCGGGCTGAAAAACACGTTTTGAAAACTGTCTTGTTCCTGCCCTATAACTTACATGGGGGTGACCAAAGTTGCCTAAACGTGTTTATTTCTGCTGATAAACACGTTTTGACAATTTCAGCACACTGGGGTTAAGGGCCGACTCAGTGGGCACTTTTCAACCAAGCAGGTACACTGCGATTCTAAGGGCTGAGAAAACGCGTTTATTTCGGGCTGAAAAACACGTTTTGAAAACTGTGCTGTTCCTGCCCTATAACTTACATGGGGGTGACCAAAGTTGCCAAAACGTGTTTATTTCTGCTGATAAACACGTTTTGACAATTTCAGCACACTGGGGTTAAGGGCTGACTCAGGGGGCTCTTCTGAGCCAGGCAGTTACACTGCGATTCTAAGGGCTGAGAAAACGCGTTTATTTCGGGCTGAAAAACACGTTTTGAAAACTGTCTTGTTCCTGCCCTATAACTTACATGGGGGTGACCAAAGTTGCCAAAACGTGTTTATTTCTGCTGATAAACACGTTTTGACAATTTCAGCACACTGGGGTTAAGGGCCGACTCAGTGGGCACTTTTCAATCAAGCAGGTACACTGCGATTCTAAGGGCTGAGAAAACGCGTTTATTTCGGGCTGAAAAACACGTTTTGAAAACTGTGCTGTTCCTGCCCTATAACTTACATGGGGGTGACCAAAGTTGCCAAAACGTGTTTATTTCTGCTGATAAACACGTTTTGACAATTTCAGCACACTGGGGTTAAGGGCCGACTCAGTGGGCACTTTTCAACCAAGCAGGTACACTGCGATTCTAAGGGCTGAGAAAACGCGTTTATTTCGGGCTGAAAAACACGTTTTGAAAACTGTGCTGTTCCTGCCCTATAACTTACATGGGGGTGACCAAAGTTGCCAAAACGTGTTTATTTCTGCTGATAAACACGTTTTGACAATTTCAGCACACTGGGGTTAAGGGCTGACTCAGGGGGCTCTTCTGAGCCAGGCAGTTACACTGCGATTCTAAGGGCTGAGAAAACGCGCTTATTTGGGCTGAAAAACACGTTTTGAAAACTGTCTTGTTCCTGCCCTATAACTTACATGGGGGTGACCAAAGTTGCCTAAACGTGTTTATTTCTGCTGATAAACACGTTTTGACAATTTCAGCACACTGGGGTTAAGTGCCGACTCAGTGGGCACTTTTCAACCAAGCAGGTACACTGCGATTCTAAGGGCTGAGAAAACGCGTTTATTTCGGGCTGAAAAACACGTTTTGAAAACTGTGCTGTTCCTGCCCTATAACTTACATGGGGGTGACCAAAGTTGCCTAAACGTCTTTATTTCTGCTGAAAAACACGTTTTGACAATTTCAGCACACTGGGGTTAAGGGCTGACTCACGGGGCTCTTCTGAGCCAGGCAGTTACACTGCGATTCTAAGGGCTGAGAAAACGCGCATATTTCGGGCTGAAAAACACGTTTTGAAAACTGTGCTGTTCCTGCCCTATAACGTACATGGGGGTGACCAAAGTTGCCAAAACGTGTTTATTTCTGCTGATAAACACGTTTTGACAATTTCAGCACACTGGGGTTAAGGGCCGACTCAGTGGGCACTTTTCAACCAAGCAGGTACACTGCGATTCTAAGGGCTGAGAAAACGCGTTTATTTCGGGCTGAAAAACACGTTTTGAAAACTGTGCTGTTCCTGCCCTATAACTTACATGGGGGTGACCAAAGTTGCCTAAACGTGTTTATTTCTGCTGATAAACACGTTTTGACAATTTCAGCACACTGGGGTTAAGGGCCGACTCAGTGGGCACTTTTCAACCAAGCAGGTACACTGCGATTCTAAGGGCTGAGAAAACGCGTTTATTTCGGGCTGAAAAACACGTTTTGAAAACTGTGCTGTTCCTGCCCTATAACTTACATGGGGGTGACCAAAGTTGCCAAAACGTGTTTATTTCTGCTGATAAACACGTTTTGACAATTTCAGCACACTGGGGTTAAGGGCTGACTCAGGGGGCTCTTCTGAGCCAGGCAGTTACACTGCGATTCTAAGGGCTGAGAAAACGCGTTTATTTCGGGCTGAAAAACACGTTTTGAAAACTGTGCTGTTCCTACCCTATAACTTACATGGGGGTGACCAAAGTTGCCAAAACGTGTTTATTTCTGCTGATAAACACGTTTTGACAATTTCAGCACACTGGGGTTAAGGGCTGACTCAGGGGGCTCTTCTGAGCCAGGCAGTTACACTGCGATTCTAAGGGATGAGAAAACGCGCTTATTTCGGGCTGAAAAACACGTTTTGAAAACTGTCTTGTTCCTGCCCTATAACTTACATGGGGGTGACCAAAGTTGCCTAAACGTGTTGATTTCTGCTGATAAACACGTTTTGACAATTTCAGCACACTGGGGTTAAGGGCCGACTCAGTGGGCACTTTTCAACCAAGCAGGTACACTGCGATTCTAAGGGCTGAGAAAACGCGCTTATTTCGGGCTGAAAAACACGTTTTGAAAACTGTGCTGTTCCTGCCCTATAACTTACATGGGGGTGACCAAAGTTGCCTAAACGTCTTTATTTCTGCTGAAAAACACGTTTTGACAATTTCAGCACACTGGGTTAAGGGCTGACTCAGGGGGCTCTTCTGAGCCAGGCAGTTACACTGCGATTCTAAGGGCTGAGAAAACGCGTTTATTTCGGGCTGAAAAACACGTTTTGAAAACTGTGCTGTTCCTGCCCTATAACTTACATGGGGGTGACCAAAGTTGCCAAAACGTGTTTATTTCTGCTGATAAACACGTTTTGACAATTTCAGCACACTGGGGTTAAGGGCCGACTCAGTGGGCACTTTTCAACCAAGCAGGTACACTGCGATTCTAAGGGCTGAGAAAACGCGTTTATTTCGGGCTGAAAAACACGTTTTGAAAACTGTGCTGTTCCTGCCCTATAACTTACATGGGGGTGACCAAAGTTGCCAAAACGTGTTTATTTCTGCTGATAAACACGTTTTGACAATTTCAGCACACTGGGGTTAAGGGCTGACTCAGGGGGCTCTTCTGAGCCAGGTAGTTACACTGCGATTCTAAGGGCTGAGAAAACGCGCTTATTTCGGGCTGAAAAACACGTTTTGAAAACTGTCTTGTTCCTGCCCTATAACTTACATGGGGGTGACCAAAGTTGCCTAAACGTGTTTATTTCTGCTGATAAACACGTTTTGACAATTTCAGCACACTGGGGTTAAGGGCCGACTCAGTGGGCACTTTTCAACCAAGCAGGTACACTGCGATTCTAAGGGCTGAGAAAACGCGCTTATTTCGGGCTGAAAAACACGTTTTGAAAACTGTGCTGTTCCTGCCCTATAACTTACATGGGGGTGACCAAAGTTGCCTAAACGTCTTTATTTCTGCTGAAAAACACGTTTTGACAATTTCAGCACACTGGGGTTAAGGGCTGACTCAGGGGGCTCTTCTGAGCCAGGCAGTTACACTGCGATTCTAAGGGCTGAGAAAACGCGTTTATTTCGGACTGAAAAACACGTTTTGAAAACTGTGCTGTTCCTGCCCTATAACTTACATGGGGGTGACCAAAGTTGCCAAAACGTGTTTATTTCTGCTGATAAACACGTTTTGACAATTTCAGCACACTGGGGTTAAGGGCCGACTCAGGGGGCTCTTCTGAGCTAGGCAGTTACACTGCGATTCTAAGGGCTGAGAAAACGCGCTTATTTCGGGCTGAAAAACACGTTTTGAAAACTGTCTTGTTCCTGCCCGATAACTTACATGGGGGTGACCAAAGTTGCCTAAACGTGTTTATTTCTGCTGATAAACACGTTTTGACAATTTCAGCACACTGGGGTTAAGGGCCGACTCAGTGGGCACTTTTCAACCAAGCAGGTACACTGCGATTCTAAGGGCTGAGAAAACGCGTTTATTTCGGGCTGAGAAACACGTTTTGAAAACTGTGCTGTTCCTGCCCTATAACTTACATGGGGGTGACCAAAGTTGCCAAAACGTGTTTATTTCTGCTGATAAACACGTTTTGACAATTTCAGCACACTGGGGTTAAGGGCTGACTCAGGGGGCTCTTCTGAGCCAGGCAGTTACACTGCGATTCTAAGGGCTGAGAAAACGCGCTTATTTGGGCTGAAAAACACGTTTTGAAAACTGTCTTGTTCCTGCCCTATAACTTACATGGGGGTGACCAAAGTTGCCTAAACGTGTTTATTTCTGCTGATAAACACGTTTTGACAATTTCAGCACACTGGGGTTAAGGGCCGACTCAGTGGGCACTTTTCAACCAAGCAGGTACACTGCGATTCTAAGGGCTGAGAAAACGCGTTTATTTCGGGCTGAAAAACACGTTTTGAAAACTGTGCTGTTCCTGCCCTATAACTTACATGGGGGTGACCAAAGTTGCCTAAACGTCTTTATTTCTGCTGATAAACACGTTTTGACAATTTCAGCACACTGGGGTTAAGGGCCGACTCAGTGGGCACTTTTCAACCAAGCAGGTACACTGCGATTCTAAGGGCTGAGAAAACGCGTTTATTTCGGGCTGAAAAACACGTTTTGAAAACTGTGCTGTTCCTGCCCTATAACTTACATGGGGGTGACCAAAGTTGCCAAAACGTGTTTATTTCTGCTGATAAACACGTTTTGACAATTTCAGCACACTGGGGTTAAGGGCTGACTCAGGGGGCTCTTCTGAGCCAGGCAGTTACACTGCGATTCTAAGGGCTGAGAAAACGCGTTTATTTCGGGCTGAAAAACACGTTTTGAAAACTGTGCTGTTCCTACCCTATAACTTACATGGGGGTGACCAAAGTTGCCAAAACGTGTTTATTTCTGCTGATAAACACGTTTTGACAATTTCAGCACACTGGGGTTAAGGGCTGACTCAGGGGGCTCTTCTGAGCCAGGCAGTTACACTGCGATTCTAAGGGATGAGAAAACGCGCTTATTTCGGGCTGAAAAACACGTTTTGAAAACTGTCTTGTTCCTGCCCTATAACTTACATGGGGGTGACCAAAGTTGCCTAAACGTGTTTATTTCTGCTGATAAACACGTTTTGACAATTTCAGCACACTGGGGGTAAGGGCCGACTCAGTGGGCACTTTTCAACCAAGCAGGTACACTGCGATTCTAAGGGCTGAGAAAACGCGCTTATTTCGGGCTGAAAAACACGTTTTGAAAACTGTGCTGTTCCTGCCCTATAACTTACATGGGGGTGACCAAAGTTGCCTAAACGTCTTTATTTCTGCTGAAAAACACGTTTTGACAATTTCAGCACACTGGGTTAAGGGCTGACTCAGGGGGCTCTTCTGAGCCAGGCAGTTACACTGCGATTCTAAGGGCTGAGAAAACGCGTTTATTTCGGGCTGAAAAACACGTTTTGAAAACTGTGCTGTTCCTGCCCTATAACTTACATGGGGGTGACCAAAGTTGCCAAAACGTGTTTATTTCTGCTGATAAACACGTTTTGACAATTTCAGCACACTGGGGTTAAGGGCCGACTCAGTGGGCACTTTTCAACCAAGCAGGTACACTGCGATTCTAAGGGCTGAGAAAACGCGTTTATTTCGGGCTGAAAAACACGTTTTGAAAACTGTGCTGTTCCTGCCCTATAACTTACATGGGGGTGACCAAAGTTGCCAAAACGTGTTTATTTCTGCTGATAAACACGTTTTGACAATTTCAGCACACTGGGGTTAAGGGCTGACTCAGGGGGCTCTTCTGAGCCAGGTAGTTACACTGCGATTCTAAGGGCTGAGAAAACGCGCTTATGTCGGGCTGAAAAACACGTTTTGAAAACTGTCTTGTTCCTGCCCTATAACTTACATGGGGGTGACCAAAGTTGCCTAAACGTGTTTATTTCTGCTGATAAACACGTTTTGACAATTTCAGCACACTGGGGTTAAGGGCCGACTCAGTGGGCACTTTTCAACCAAGCAGGTACACTGCGATTCTAAGGGCTGAGAAAACGCGCTTATTTCGGGCTGAAAAACACGTTTTGAAAACTGTGCTGTTCCTGCCCTATAACTTACATGGGGGTGACCAAAGTTGCCTAAACGTCTTTATTTCTGCTGAAAAACACGTTTTGACAATTTCAGCACACTGGGGTTAAGGGCTGACTCAGGGGGCTCTTCTGAGCCAGGCAGTTACACTGCGATTCTAAGGGCTGAGAAAACGCGTTTATTTCGGGCTGAAAAACACGTTTTGAAAACTGTGCTGTTCCTGCCCTATAACTTACATGGGGGTGACCAAAGTTGCCAAAACGTGTTTATTTCTGCTGATAAACACGTTTTGACAATTTCAGCACACTGGGGTTAAGGGCCGACTCAGGGGGCTCTTCTGAGCTAGGCAGTTACACTGCGATTCTAAGGGCTGAGAAAACGCGCTTATTTCGGGCTGAAAAACACGTTTTGAAAACTGTCTTGTTCCTGCCCGATAACTTACATGGGGGTGACCAAAGTTGCCTAAACGTGTTTATTTCTGCTGATAAACACGTTTTGACAATTTCAGCACACTGGGGTTAAGGGCCGACTCAGTGGGCACTTTTCAACCAAGCAGGTACACTGCGATTCTAAGGGCTGAGAAAACGCGTTTATTTCGGGCTGAAAAACACGTTTTGAAAACTGTGCTGTTCCTGCCCTATAACTTACATGGGGGTGACCAAAGTTGCCAAAACGTGTTTATTTCTGCTGATAAACACGTTTTGACAATTTCAGCACACTGGGGTTAAGGGCCGACTCAGGGGGCTCTTCTGAGCCAGGCAGTTACACTGCGATTCTAAGGGCTGAGAAAACGCGCTTATTTCGGGCTGAAAAACACGTTTTGAAAACTGTGCTGTTCCTGCCCTATAACTTACATGGGGGTGACCAAAGTTGCCTAAACGTCTTTATTTCTGCTGAAAAACACGTTTTGACAATGTCAGCACACTGGGGTTAAGGGCCGACTCAGTGGGCACTTTTCAACCAAGGAGGTACACTGCGATTCTAAGGGCTGAGAAAACGCGTTTATTTCGGGCTGAAAAACACGTTTTGAAAACTGTGCTGTTCCTGCCCTATAACTTACATGGGGGTGACCAAAGTTGCCAAAACGTGTTTATTTCTGCTGATAAACACGTTTTGACAATTTCAGCACACTGGGGTTAAGGGCTGACTCAGGGGGCTCTTCTGAGCCAGGCAGTTACACTGCGATTCTAAGGGCTGAGAAAACGCGTTTATTTCGGGCTGAAAAACACGTTTTGAAAACTGTCTTGTTCCTGCCCTATAACTTACATGGGGGTGACCAAAGTTGCCAAAACGTGTTTATTTCTGCTGATAAACACGTTTTGACAATTTCAGCACACTGGGGTTAAGGGCCGACTCAGTGGGCACTTTTCAACCAAGCAGGTACACTGCGATTCTAAGGGCTGAGAAAACGCGTTTATTTCGGGCTGAAAAACACGTTTTGAAAACTGTGCTGTTCCTGCCCTATAACTTACATGGGGGTGACCAAAGTTGCCAAAACGTGTTTATTTCTGCTGATAAACACGTTTTGACAATTTCAGCACACTGGGGTTAAGGGCTGACTCAGGGGGCTCTTCTGAGCCAGGCAGTTACACTGCGATTCTAAGGGCTGAGAAAACGCGCTTATTTCGGGCTGAAAAACACGTTTTGAAAACTGTCTTGTTCCTGCCCTATAACTTACATGGGGGTGACCAAAGTTGCCTAAACGTGTTTATTTCTGCTGATAAACACGTTTTGACAATTTCAGCACACTGGGGTTAAGGGCCGACTCAGTGGGCACTTTTCAACCAAGCAGGTACACTGCGATTCTAAGGGCTGAGAAAACGCGTTTATTTCGGGCTGAAAAACACGTTTTGAAAACTGTGCTGTTCCTGCCCTATAACTTACATGGGGGTGACCAAAGTTGCCAAAACGTGTTTATTTCTGCTGATAAACACGTTTTGACAATTTCAGCACACTGGGGTTAAGGGCCGACTCAGTGGGCACTTTTCAATCAAGCAGGTACACTGCGATTCTAAGGGCTGAGAAAACGCGTTTATTTCGGGCTGAAAAACACGTTTTGAAAACTGTGCTGTTCCTGCCCTATAACTTACATGGGGGTGACCAAAGTTGCCTAAACGTGTTTATTTCTGCTGATAAACACGTTTTGACAATTTCAGCACACTGGGGTTAAGGGCCGACTCAGTGGGCACTTTTCAACCAAGCAGGTACACTGCGATTCTAAGGGCTGAGAAAAAGCGCTTATTTCGGGCTGAAAAACACGTTTTGAAAACTGTGCTGTTCCTGCCCTATAACTTACATGGGGGTGACCAAAGTTGCCTAAACGTCTTTATTTCTGCTGAAAAACACGTTTTGACAATTTCAGCACACTGGGGTTAAGGGCTGACTCAGGGGGCTCTTCTGAGCCAGGCAGTTACACTGCGATTCTAAGGGCTGAGAAAACGCGTTTATTTCGGGCTGAAAAACACGTTTTGAAAACTGTGCTGTTCCTGCCCTATAACTTACATGGGGGTGTCCAAAGTTGCCAAAACGTGTTTATTTCTGCTGATAAACACGTTTTGACAATTTCAGCACACTGGGGTTAAGGGCCGACTCAGGGGGCTCTTCTGAGCTAGGCAGTTACACTGCGATTCTAAGGGATGAGAAAACGCGCTTATTTCGGGCTGAAAAACACGTTTTGAAAACTGTCTTGTTCCTGCCCGATAACTTACATGGGGGTGACCAAAGTTGCCTAAACGTGTTTATTTCTGCTGATAAACACGTTTTGACAATTTCAGCACACTGGGGTTAAGGGCCGACTCAGTGGGCACTTTTCAACCAAGCAGGTACACTGCGATTCTAAGGGCTGAGAAAACGCGTTTATTTCGGGCTGAAAAACACGTTTTGAAAACTGTGCTGTTCCTGCCCTATAACTTACATGGGGGTGACCAAAGTTGCCAAAACGTGTTTATTTCTGCTGATAAACACGTTTTGACAATTTCAGCACACTGGGGTTAAGGGCCGACTCAGGGGGCTCTTCTGAGCCAGGCAGTTACACTGCGATTCTAAGGGCTGAGAAAACGCGCTTATTTCGGGCTGAAAAACACGTTTTGAAAACTGTGCTGTTCCTGCCCTATAACTTACATGGGGGTGACCAAAGTTGCCTAAACGTCTTTATTTCTGCTGAAAAACACGTTTTGACAATTTCAGCACACTGGGGTTAAGGGCCGACTCAGTGGGCACTTTTCAACCAAGGAGGTACACTGCGATTCTAAGGGCTGAGAAAACGCGTTTATTTCGGGCTGAAAAACACGTTTTGAAAACTGTGCTGTTCCTGCCCTATAACTTACATGGGGGTGACCAAAGTTGCCAAAACGTGTTTATTTCTGCTGATAAACACGTTTTGACAATTTCAGCACACTGGGGTTAAGGGCTGACTCAGGGGGCTCTTCTGAGCCAGGCAGTTACACTGCGATTCTAAGGGCTGAGAAAACGCGTTTATTTCGGGCTGAAAAACACGTTTTGAAAACTGTCTTGTTCCTGCCCTATAACTTACATGGGGGTGACCAAAGTTGCCAAAACGTGTTTATTTCTGCTGATAAACACGTTTTGACAATTTCAGCACACTGGGGTTAAGGGCCGACTCAGTGGGCACTTTTCAATCAAGCAGGTACACTGCGATTCTAAGGGCTGAGAAAACGCGTTTATTTCGGGCTGAAAAACACGTTTTGAAAACTGTGCTGTTCCTGCCCTATAACTTACATGGGGGTGACCAAAGTTGCCAAAACGTGTTTATTTCTGCTGATAAACACGTTTTGACAATTTCAGCACACTGGGGTTAAGGGCCGACTCAGTGGGCACTTTTCAACCAAGCAGGTACACTGCGATTCTAAGGGCTGAGAAAACGCGTTTATTTCGGGCTGAAAAACACGTTTTGAAAACTGTGCTGTTCCTGCCCTATAACTTACATGGGGGTGACCAAAGTTGCCAAAACGTGTTTATTTCTGCTGATAAACACGTTTTGACAATTTCAGCACACTGGGGTTAAGGGCTGACTCAGGGGGCTCTTCTGAGCCAGGTAGTTACACTGCGATTCTAAGGGCTGAGAAAACGCGCTTATTTCGGGCTGAAAAACACGTTTTGAAAACTGTCTTGTTCCTGCCCTATAACTTACATGGGGGTGACCAAAGTTGCCAAAACGTGTTTATTTCTGCTGATAAACACGTTTTGACAATTTCAGCACACTGGGGTTAAGGGCTGACTCAGGGGGCTCTTCTGAGCCAGGTAGTTACACTGCGATTCTAAGGGCTGAGAAAACGCGCTTATTTCGGGCTGAAAAACACGTTTTGAAAACTGTGCTGTTCCTGCCCTATAACTTACATGGGGGTGACCAAAGTTGCCTAAACGTCTTTATTTCTGCTGAATAACACGTTTTGAAAATTTCAGCACACTGGGGTTAAGGGCTGACTCAGGGGGCTCTTCTGAGCTAGGCAGTTACACTGCGATTCTAAGGGCTGAGAAAACGCGCTTATTTCGGGCTGAAAAACACGTTTTGAAAACTGTCTTGTTCCTGCCCGATAACTTACATGGGGGTGACCAAAGTTGCCTAAACGTGTTTATTTCTGCTGATAAACACGTTTTGACAATTTCAGCACACTGGGGTTAAGGGCCGACTCAGTGGGCACTTTTCAACCAAGCAGGTACACTGCGATTCTAAGGGCTGAGAAAACGCGTTTATTTCGGGCTGAGAAACACGTTTTGAAAACTGTGCTGTTCCTGCCCTATAACTTACATGGGGGTGACCAAAGTTGCCAAAACGTGTTTATTTCTGCTGATAAACACGTTTTGACAATTTCAGCACACTGGGGTTAAGGGCCGACTCAGGGGGCTCTTCTGAGCCAGGCAGTTACACTGCGATTCTAAGGGCTGAGAAAACGCGCTTATTTCGGGCTGAAAAACACGTTTTGAAAACTGTGCTGTTCCTGCCCTATAACTTACATGGGGGTGACCAAAGTTGCCTAAACGTCTTTATTTCTGCTGAAAAACACGTTTTGACAATTTCAGCACACTGGGGTTAAGGGCCGACTCAGTGGGCACTTTTCAACCAAGCAGGTACACTGCGATTCTAAGGGCTGAGAAAACGCGCTTATTTCGGGCTGAAAAACACGTTTTGAAAACTGTGCTGTTCCTGCCCTATAACTTACATGGGGGTGACCAAAGTTGCCTAAACGTCTTTATTTCTGCTGAAAAACACGTTTTGACAATTTCAGCACACTGGGGTTAAGGGCCGACTCAGTGGGCACTTTTCAACCAAGCAGGTACACTGCGATTCTAAGGGCTGAGAAAACGCGTTTATTTCGGGCTGAAAAACACGTTTTGAAAACTGTGCTGTTCCTGCCCTATAACTTACATGGGGGTGACCAAAGTTGCCTAAACGTCTTTATTTCTGCTGAAAAACACGTTTTGACAATTTCAGCACACTGGGGTTAAGGGCTGACTCAGGGGGCTCTTCTGAGCCAGGCAGTTACACTGCGATTCTAAGGGCTGAGAAAACTCGTTTATTTCGGGCTGAAAAACACGTTTTGAAAACTGTGCTGTTCCTGCCCTATAACTTACATGGGGGTGACCAAAGTTGCCAAAACGTGTTTATTTCTGCTGATAAACACGTTTTGACAATTTCAGCACACTGGGGTTAAGGGCCGACTCAGGGGGCTCTTCTGAGCTAGGCAGTTACACTGCGATTCTAAGGGCTGAGAAAACGCGATTATTTCGGGCTGAAAAACACGTTTTGAAAACTGTCTTGTTCCTGCCCGATAACTTACATGGGGGTGACCAAAGTTGCCTAAACGTGTTTATTTCTGCTGATAAACACGTTTTGACAATTTCAGCACACTGGGGTTAAGGGCCGACTCAGTGGGCACTTTTCAACCAAGCAGGTACACTGCGATTCTAAGGGCTGAGAAAACGCGTTTATTTCGGGCTGAGAAACACGTTTTGAAAACTGTGCTGTTCCTGCCCTATAACTTACATGGGGGTGACCAAAGTTGCCAAAACGTGTTTATTTCTGCTGATAAACACGTTTTGACAATTTCAGCACACTGGGGTTAAGGGCCGACTCAGGGGGCTCTTCTGAGCCAGGCAGTTACACTGCGATTCTAAGGGCTGAGAAAACGCGCTTATTTCGGGCTGAAAAACACGTTTTGAAAACTGTGCTGTTCCTGCCCTATAACTTACATGGGGGTGACCAAAGTTGCCTAAACGTCTTTATTTCTGCTGAAAAACACGTTTTGACAATTTCAGCACACTGGGGTTAAGGGCCGACTCAGTGGGCACTTTTCAACCAAGCAGGTACACTGCGATTCTAAGGGCTGAGAAAACGCGCTTATTTCGGGCTGAAAAACACGTTTTGAAAACTGTGCTGTTCCTGCCCTATAACTTACATGGGGGTGACCAAAGTTGCCTAAACGTCTTTATTTCTGCTGAAAAACACGTTTTGACAATTTCAGCACACTGGGGTTAAGGGCCGACTCAGTGGGCACTTTTCAACCAAGCAGGTACACTGCGATTCTAAGGGCTGAGAAAACGCGTTTATTTCGGGCTGAAAAACACGTTTTGAAAACTGTGCTGTTCCTGCCCTATAACTTACATGGGGGTGACCAAAGTTGCCTAAACGTCTTTATTTCTGCTGAAAAACACGTTTTGACAATTTCAGCACACTGGGGTTAAGGGCTGACTCAGGGGGCTCTTCTGAGCCAGGCAGTTACACTGCGATTCTAAGGGCTGAGAAAACTCGTTTATTTCGGGCTGAAAAACACGTTTTGAAAACTGTGCTGTTCCTGCCCTATAACTTACATGGGGGTGACCAAAGTTGCCAAAACGTGTTTATTTCTGCTGATAAACACGTTTTGACAATTTCAGCACACTGGGGTTAAGGGCCGACTCAGGGGGCTCTTCTGAGCTAGGCAGTTACACTGCGATTCTAAGGGCTGAGAAAACGCGATTATTTCGGGCTGAAAAACACGTTTTGAAAACTGTCTTGTTCCTGCCCGATAACTTACATGGGGGTGACCAAAGTTGCCTAAACGTGTTTATTTCTGCTGATAAACACGTTTTGACAATTTCAGCACACTGGGGTTAAGGGCCGACTCAGTGGGCACTTTTCAACCAAGCAGGTACACTGCGATTCTAAGGGCTGAGAAAACGCGTTTATTTCGGGCTGAAAAACACGTTTTGAAAACTGTGCTGTTCCTGCCCTATAACTTACATGGGGGTGACCAAAGTTGCCAAAACGTGTTTATTTCTGCTGATAAACACGTTTTGACAATTTCAGCACACTGGGGTTAAGGGCCGACTCAGTGGGCACTTTTCAATCAAGCAGGTACACTGCGATTCTAAGGGCTGAGAAAACGCGTTTATTTCGGGCTGAAAAACACGTTTTGAAAACTGTGCAGTTCCTGCCTTATAACTTACATGGGGGTGACCAAAGTTGCCAAAACGTGTTTATTTCTGCTGATAAACACGTTTTGACAATTTCAGCACACTGGGGTTAAGGGCCGACTCAGTGGGCACTTTTCAACCAAGCAGGTACACTGCGATTCTAAGGGCTGAGAAAACGCGTTTATTTCGGGCTAAAAAACACCTTTTGAAAACTGTGCTGTTCCTGCCCTATAACTTACATGGGGGTGACCAAAGTTGCCAAAACGTGTTTATTTCTGCTGATAAACACGTTTTGACAATTTCAGCACACTGGGGTTAAGGGCCGACTCAGTGGGCACTTTTCAACCAAGCAGGTACACTGCGATTCTAAGGGCTGAGAAAACGCGTTTATTTCGGGCTGAAAAACACGTTTTGAAAACTGTGCTGTTCCTGCCCTATAACTTACATGGGGGTGACCAAAGTTGCCAAAACGTGTTTATTTCTGCTGATAAACACGTTTTGACAATTTCAGCACACTGGGGTTAAGGGCCGACTCAGGGGGCTCTTCTGAGCCAGGCAGTTACACTGCGATTCTAAGGGATGAGAAAACGCGCTTATTTCGGGCTGAAAAACACGTTTTGAAAACTGTCTTGTTCCTGCCCTATAACTTACATGGGGGTGACCAAAGTTGCCTAAACGTGTTTATTTCTGCTGATAAACACGTTTTGACAATTTCAGCACACTGGGGTTAAGGGCCGACTCAGTGGGCACTTTTCAACCAAGCAGGTACACTGCGATTCTAAGGGCTGAGAAAACGCGTTTATTTCGGGCTGAAAAACACGTTTTGAAAACTGTGCTGTTCCTGCCCTATAACTTACATGGGGGTGACCAAAGTTGCCAAAACGTGTTTATTTCTGCTGATAAACACGTTTTGACAATTTCAGCACACTGGGGTTAAGGGCCGACTCAGGGGGCTCTTCTGAGCCAGGCAGTTACACTGCGATTCTAAGGGCTGAGAAAACGCGCTTATTTCGGGCTGAAAAACACGTTTTGAAAACTGTGCTGTTCCTGCCCTATAACTTACATGGGGGTGACCAAAGTTGCCTAAACGTCTTTATTTCTGCTGAAAAACACGTTTTGACAATTTCAGCACACTGGGGTTAAGGGCCGACTCAGTGGGCACTTTTCAACCAAGCAGGTACACTGCGATTCTAAGGGCTGAGAAAACGCGTTTATTTCGGGCTGAAAAACACGTTTTGAAAACTGTGCTGTTCCTGCCCTATAACTTACATGGGGGTGACCAAAGTTGCCAAAACGTGTTTATTTCTGCTGATAAACACGTTTTGACAATTTCAGCACACTGGGGTTAAGGGCCGACTCAGTGGGCACTTTTCAACCAAGCAGGTACACTGCGATTCTAAGGGCTGAGAAAACGCGTTTATTTCGGGCTGAAAAACACGTTTTGAAAACTGTGCTGTTCCTGCCCTATAACTTACATGGGGGTGACCAAAGTTGCCTAAACGTGTTTATTTCTGCTGATAAACACGTTTTGACAATTTCAGCACACTGGGGTTAAGGGCTGACTCAGGGGGCTCTTCTGAGCCAGGCAGTTACACTGCGATTCTAAGGGCTGAGAAAACGCGCTTATTTCGGGCTGAAAAACACGTTTTGAAAACTGTCTTGTTCCTGCCCTATAACTTACATGGGGGTGACCAAAGTTGCCTAAACGTGTTTATTTCTGCTGATAAACACGTTTTGACAATTTCAGCACACTGGGGTTAAGGGCCGACTCAGTGGGCACTTTTCAACCAAGCAGGTACACTGCGATTCTAAGGGCTGAGAAAACGCGTTTATTTCGGGCTGAAAAACACGTTTTGAAAACTGTGCTGTTCCTGCCCTATAACTTACATGGGGGTGACCAAAGTTGCCAAAACGTGTTTATTTCTGCTGATAAACACGTTTTGACAATTTCAGCACACTGGGGTTAAGGGCCGACTCAGTGGGCACTTTTCAATCAAGCAGGTACACTGCGATTCTAAGGGCTGAGAAAACGCGTTTATTTCGGGCTGAAAAACACGTTTTGAAAACTGTGCTGTTCCTGCCCTATAACTTACATGGGGGTGACCAAAGTTGCCAAAACGTGTTTATTTCTGCTGATAAACACGTTTTGACAATTTCAGCACACTGGGGTTAAGGGCTGACTCAGGGGGCTCTTCTGAGCCAGGTAGTTACACTGCGATTCTAAGGGCTGAGAAAACGCGCTTATTTCGGGCTGAAAAACACGTTTTGAAAACTGTCTTGTTCCTGCCCTATAACTTACATGGGGGTGACCAAAGTTGCCTAAACGTGTTTATTTCTGCTGATAAACACGTTTTGACAATTTCAGCACACTGGGCTTAAGGGCCGACTCAGTGGGCACTTTTCAACCAAGCAGGTACACTGCGATTCTAAGGGCTGAGAAAACGCGCTTATTTCGGGCTGAAAAACACGTTTTGAAAACTGTGCTGTTCCTGCCCTATAACTTACATGGGGGTGACCAAAGTTGCCTAAACGTCTTTATTTCTGCTGAAAAACACGTTTTGACAATTTCAGCACACTGGGGTTAAGGGCCGACTCAGGGGGCTCTTCTGAGCTAGGCAGTTACACTGCGATTCTAAGGGCTGAGAAAACGCGCTTATTTCGGGCTGAAAAACACGTTTTGAAAACTGTGCTGTTCCTGCCCTATAACTTACATGGGGGTGACCAAAGTTGCCAAAACGTGTTTATTTCTGCTGATAAACACGTTTTGACAATTTCAGCACACTGGGGTTAAGGGCCGACTCAGTGGGCACTTTTCAACCAAGCAGGTACACTGCGATTCTAAGGGCTGAGAAAACGCGTTTATTTCGGGCTGAAAAACACGTTTTGAAAACTGTGCTGTTCCTGCCCTATAACTTACATGGGGGTGACCAAAGTTGCCAAAACGTGTTTATTTCTGCTGATAAACACGTTTTGACAATTTCAGCACACTGGGGTTAAGGGCCGACTCAGTGGGCACTTTTCAACCAAGCAGGTACACTGCGATTCTAAGGGCTGAGAAAACGCGTTTATTTCGGGCTGAAAAACACGTTTTGAAAACTGTGCTGTTCCTGCCCTATAACTTACATGGGGGTGACCAAAGTTGCCAAAACGTGTTTATTTCTGCTGATAAACACGTTTTGACAATTTCAGCACACTGGGGTTAAGGGCCGACTCAGTGGGCACTTTTCAACCAAGCAGGTACACTGCGATTCTAAGGGCTGAGAAAACGCGTTTATTTCGGGCTGAAAAACACGTTTTGAAAACTGTGCTGTTCCTGCCCTATAACTTACATGGGGGTGACCAAAGTTGCCAAAACGTGTTTATTTCTGCTGATAAACACGTTTTGACAATTTCAGCACACTGGGGTTAAGGGCTGACTCAGGGGGCTCTTCTGAGCCAGGCAGTTACACTGCGATTCTAAGGGCTGAGAAAACGCGCTTATTTCGGGCTGAAAAACACGTTTTGAAAACTGTCTTGTTCCTGCCCTATAACTTACATGGGGGTGACCAAAGTTGCCTAAACGTGTTTATTTCTGCTGAAAAACACGTTTTGACAATTTCAGCACACTGGGGTTAAGGGCTGACTCAGGGGGCTCTTCTGAGCCAGGCAGTTACACTGCGATTCTAAGGGCTGAGAAAACGCGTTTATTTCGGGCTGAAAAACACGTTTTGAAAACTGTGCTGTTCCTGCCCTATAACTTACATGGGGGTGTCCAAAGTTGCCAAAACGTGTTTATTTCTGCTGATAAACACGTTTTGACAATTTCAGCACACTGGGGTTAAGGGCCGACTCAGGGGGCTCTTCTGAGCTAGGCAGTTACACTGCGATTCTAAGGGCTGAGAAAACGCGCTTATTTCGGGCTGAAAAACACGTTTTGAAAACTGTCTTGTTCCTGCCCGATAACTTACATGGGGGTGACCAAAGTTGCCTAAACGTGTTTATTTCTGCTGATAAACACGTTTTGACAATTTCAGCACACTGGGGTTAAGGGCCGACTCAGTGGGCACTTTTCAACCAAGCAGGTACACTGCGATTCTAAGGGCTGAGAAAACGCGTTTATTTCGGGCTGAAAAACACGTTTTGAAAACTGTGCTGTTCCTGCCCTATAACTTACATGGGGGTGACCAAAGTTGCCAAAACGTGTTTATTTCTGCTGATAAACACGTTTTGACAATTTCAGCACACTGGGGTTAAGGGCCGACTCAGGGGGCTCTTCTGAGCCAGGCAGTTACACTGCGATTCTAAGGGCTGAGAAAACGCGCTTATTTCGGGCTGAAAAACACGTTTTGAAAACTGTGCTGTTCCTGCCCTATAACTTACATGGGGGTGACCAAAGTTGCCTAAACGTCTTTATTTCTGCTGAAAAACACGTTTTGACAATTTCAGCACACTGGGGTTAAGGGCCGACTCAGTGGGCACTTTTCAACCAAGGAGGTACACTGCGATTCTAAGGGCTGAGAAAACGCGTTTATTTCGGGCTGAAAAACACGTTTTGAAAACTGTGCTGTTCCTGCCCTATAACTTACATGGGGGTGACCAAAGTTGCCAAAACGTGTTTATTTCTGCTGATAAACACGTTTTGACAATTTCAGCACACTGGGGTTAAGGGCTGACTCAGGGGGCTCTTCTGAGCCAGGCAGTTACACTGCGATTCTAAGGGCTGAGAAAACGCGTTTATTTCGGGCTGAAAAACACGTTTTGAAAACTGTCTTGTTCCTGCCCTATAACTTACATGGGGGTGACCAAAGTTGCCAAAACGTGTTTATTTCTGCTGATAAACACGTTTTGACAATTTCAGCACACTGGGGTTAAGGGCCGACTCAGTGGGCACTTTTCAATCAAGCAGGTACACTGCGATTCTAAGGGCTGAGAAAACGCGTTTATTTCGGGCTGAAAAACACGTTTTGAAAACTGTGCTGTTCCTGCCCTATAACTTACATGGGAGTGACCAAAGTTGCCAAAACGTGTTTATTTCTGCTGATAAACACGTTTTGACAATTTCAGCACACTGGGGTTAAGGGCCGACTCAGTGGGCACTTTTCAACCAAGCAGGTACACTGCGATTCTAAGGGCTGAGAAAACGCGTTTATTTCGGGCTGAAAAACACGTTTTGAAAACTGTGCTGTTCCTGCCCTATAACTTACATGGGGGTGACCAAAGTTGCCAAAACGTGTTTATTTCTGCTGATAAACACGTTTTGACAATTTCAGCACACTGGGGTTAAGGGCTGACTCAGGGGGCTCTTCTGAGCCAGGTAGTTACACTGCGATTCTAAGGGCTTAGAAAACGCGCTTATTTCGGGCTGAAAAACACGTTTTGAAAACTGTCTTGTTCCTGCCCTATAACTTACATGGGGGTGACCAAAGTTGCCTAAACGTGTTTATTTCTGCTGATAAACACGTTTTGACAATTTCAGCACACTGGGGTTAAGGGCCGACTCAGTGGGCACTTTTCAACCAAGCAGGTAAACTGCGATTCTAAGGGCTGAGAAAACGCGCTTATTTCGGGCTGAAAAACACGTTTTGAAAACTGTGCTGTTCCTGCCCTATAACTTACATGGGGGTGACCAAAGTTGCCTAAACGTCTTTATTTCTGCTGAATAACACGTTTTGAAAATTTCAGCACACTGGGGTTAAGGGCTGACTCAGGGGGCTCTTCTGAGCTAGGCAGTTACACTGCGATTCTAAGGGCTGAGAAAACGCGCTTATTTCGGGCTGAAAAACACGTTTTGAAAACTGTCTTGTTCCTGCCCGATAACTTACATGGGGGTGACCAAAGTTGCCTAAACGTGTTTATTTCTGCTGATAAACACGTTTTGACAATTTCAGCACACTGGGGTTAAGGGCCGACTCAGTGGGCACTTTTCAACCAAGCAGGTACACTGCGATTCTAAGGGCTGAGAAAACGCGTTTATTTCGGGCTGAGAAACACGTTTTGAAAACTGTGCTGTTCCTGCCCTATAACTTACATGGGGGTGACCAAAGTTGCCAAAACGTGTTTATTTCTGCTGATAAACACGTTTTGACAATTTCAGCACACTGGGGTTAAGGGCCGACTCAGGGGGCTCTTCTGAGCCAGGCAGTTACACTGCGATTCTAAGGGCTGAGAAAACGCGCTTATTTCGGGCTGAAAAACACGTTTTGAAAACTGTGCTGTTCCTGCCCTATAACTTACATGGGGGTGACCAAAGTTGCCTAAACGTCTTTATTTCTGCTGAAAAACACGTTTTGACAATTTCAGCACACTGGGGTTAAGGGCCGACTCAGTGGGCACTTTTCAACCAAGCAGGTACACTGCGATTCTAAGGGCTGAGAAAACGCGCTTATTTCGGGCTGAAAAACACGTTTTGAAAACTGTGCTGTTCCTGCCCTATAACTTACATGGGGGTGACCAAAGTTGCCTAAACGTCTTTATTTCTGCTGAAAAACACGTTTTGACAATTTCAGCACACTGGGGTTAAGGGCCGACTCAGTGGGCACTTTTCAACCAAGCAGGTACACTGCGATTCTAAGGGCTGAGAAAACGCGTTTATTTCGGGCTGAAAAACACGTTTTGAAAACTGTGCTGTTCCTGCCCTATAACTTACATGGGGGTGACCAAAGTTGCCTAAACGTCTTTATTTCTGCTGAAAAACACGTTTTGACAATTTCAGCACACTGGGGTTAAGGGCTGACTCAGGGGGCTCTTCTGAGCCAGGCAGTTACACTGCGATTCTAAGGGCTGAGAAAACGCGTTTATTTCGGGCTGAAAAACACGTTTTGAAAACTGTGCTGTTCCTGCCCTATAACTTACATGGGGGTGACCAAAGTTGCCAAAACGTGTTTATTTCTGCTGATAAACACGTTTTGACAATTTCAGCACACTGGGGTTAAGGGCCGACTCAGGGGGCTCTTCTGAGCTAGGCAGTTACACTGCGATTCTAAGGGCTGAGAAAACGCGCTTATTTCGGGCTGAAAAACACGTTTTGAAAACTGTCTTGTTCGTGCCCGATAACTTACATGGGGGTGACCAAAGTTGCCTAAACGTGTTTATTTCTGCTGATAAACACGTTTTGACAATTTCAGCACACTGGGGTTAAGGGCCGACTCAGTGGGCACTTTTCAACCAAGCAGGTACACTGCGATTCTAAGGGCTGAGAAAACGCGTTTATTTCGGGCTGAAAAACACGTTTTGAAAACTGTGCTGTTCCTGCCCTATAACTTACATGGGGGTGACCAAAGTTGCCAAAACGTGTTTATTTCTGCTGATAAACACGTTTTGACAATTTCAGCACACTGGGGTTAAGGGCCGACTCAGTGGGCACTTTTCAATCAAGCAGGTACACTGCGATTCTAAGGGCTGAGAAAACGCGTTTATTTCGGGCTGAAAAACACGTTTTGAAAACTGTGCAGTTCCTGCCTTATAACTTACATGGGGGTGACCAAAGTTGCCAAAACGTGTTTATTTCTGCTGATAAACACGTTTTGACAATTTCAGCACACTGGGGTTAAGGGCCGACTCAGTGGGCACTTTTCAACCAAGCAGGTACACTGCGATTCTAAGGGCTGAGAAAACGCGTTTATTTCGGGCTAAAAAACACCTTTTGAAAACTGTGCTGTTCCTGCCCTATAACTTACATGGGGGTGACCAAAGTTGCCAAAACGTGTTTATTTCTGCTGATAAACACGTTTTGACAATTTCAGCACACTGGGGTTAAGGGCCGACTCAGTGGGCACTTTTCAACCAAGCAGGTACACTGCGATTCTAAGGGCTGAGAAAACGCGTTTATTTCGGGCTGAAAAACACGTTTTGAAAACTGTGCTGTTCCTGCCCTATAACTTACATGGGGGTGACCAAAGTTGCCAAAACGTGTTTATTTCTGCTGATAAACACGTTTTGACAATTTCAGCACACTGGGGTTAAGGGCCGACTCAGGGGGCTCTTCTGAGCCAGGCAGTTACACTGCGATTCTAAGGGATGAGAAAACGCGCTTATTTCGGGCTGAAAAACACGTTTTGAAAACTGTCTTGTTCCTGCCCTATAACTTACATGGGGGTGACCAAAGTTGCCTAAACGTCTTTATTTCTGCTGAAAAACACGTTTTGACAATTTCAGCACACTGGGGTTAAGGGCCGACTCAGTGGGCACTTTTCAACCAAGCAGGTACACTGCGATTCTAAGGGCTGAGAAAACGCGTTTATTTCGGGCTGAAAAACACGTTTTGAAAACTGTGCTGTTCCTGCCCTATAACTTACATGGGGGTGACCAAAGTTGCCAAAACGTGTTTATTTCTGCTGATAAACACGTTTTGACAATTTCAGCACACTGGGGTTAAGGGCCGACTCAGTGGGCACTTTTCAACCAAGCAGGTACACTGCGATTCTAAGGGCTGAGAAAACGCGTTTATTTCGGGCTGAAAAACACGTTTTGAAAACTGTGCTGTTCCTGCCCTATAACTTACATGGGGGTGACCAAAGTTGCCAAAACGTGTTTATTTCTGCTGATAAACACGTTTTGACAATTTCAGCACACTGGGGTTAAGGGCTGACTCAGGGGGCTCTTCTGAGCCAGGTAGTTACACTGCGATTCTAAGGGCTGAGAAAACGCGCTTATTTCGGGCTGAAAAACACGTTTTGAAAACTGTCTTGTTCCTGCCCTATAACTTACATGGGGGTGACCAAAGTTGCCTAAACGTGTTTATTTCTGCTGATAAACACGTTTTGACAATTTCAGCACACTGGGGTTAAGGGCCGACTCAGTGGGCACTTTTCAACCAAGCAGGTACACTGCGATTCTAAGGGCTGAGAAAACGCGTTTATTTCGGGCTGAAAAACACGTTTTGAAAACTGTGCTGTTCCTGCCCTATAACTTACATGGGGGTGACCAAAGTTGCCAAAACGTGTTTATTTCTGCTGATAAACACGTTTTGACAATTTCAGCACACTGGGGTTAAGGGCTGACTCAGGGGGCTCTTCTGAGCCAGGCAGTTACACTGCGATTCTAAGGGCTGAGAAAACGCGCTTATTTCGGGCTGAAAAACACGTTTTGAAAACTGTGTTGTTCCTGCCCTATAACTTACATGGGGGTGACCAAAGTTGCCTAAACGTGTTTATTTCTGCTGATAAACACGTTTTGACAATTTCAGCACACTGGGGTTAAGGGCCGACTCAGTGGGCACTTTTCAACCAAGCAGGTACACTGCGATTCTAAGGGCTGAGAAAACGCGTTTATTTCGGGCTAAAAAACACCTTTTGAAAACTGTGCTGTTCCTGCCCTATAACTTACATGGGGGTGACCAAAGTTGCCTAAACGTGTTTATTTCTGCTGATAAACACGTTTTGACAATTTCAGCACACTGGGGTTAAGGGCCGACTCAGTGGGCACTTTTCAACCAAGCAGGTACACTGCGATTCTAAGGGCTGAGAAAACGCGTTTATTTCGGACTGAAAAACACGTTTTGACAATTTCAGCACACTGGGGTTAAGGGCTGACTCAGGGGGCTCTTCTGAGCCAGGCAGTTACACTGCGATTCTAAGGGCTGAGAAAACGCGCTTATTTCGGGCTGAAAAACACGTTTTGAAAACTGTGCTGTTCCTGCCCTATAACTTACATGGGGGTGACCAAAGTTGCCTAAACGTGTTTATTTCTGCTGATAAACACGTTTTGACAATTTCAGCACACTGGGGTTAAGGGCCGACTCAGTGGGCACTTTTCAACCAAGCAGGTACACTGCGATTCTAAGGGCTGAGAAAACGCGTTTATTTCGGGCTAAAAAACACCTTTTGAAAACTGTGCTGTTCCTGCCCTATAACTTACATGGGGGTGACCAAAGTTGCCAAAACGTGTTTATTTCTGCTGATAAACACGTTTTGACAATTTCAGCACACTGGGGTTAAGGGCCGACTCAGTGGGCACTTTTCAACCAAGCAGGTACACTGCGATTCTAAGGGCTGAGAAAACGCGTTTATTTCGGGCTAAAAAACACGTTTTGAAAACTGTGCTGTTCCTGCCCTATAACTTACATGGGGGTGACCAAAGTTGCCAAAACGTGTTTATTTCTGCTGATAAACACGTTTTGACAATTTCAGCACACTGGGGTTAAGGGCCGACTCAGTGGGCACTTTTCAATCAAGCAGGTACACTGCGATTCTAAGGGCTGAGAAAACGCGTTTATTTCGGGCTGAAAAACACGTTTTGAAAACTGTGCTGTTCCTGCCCTATAACTTACATGGGGGTGACCAAAGTTGCCAAAACGTGTTTATTTCTGCTGATAAACACGTTTTGACAATTTCAGCACACTGGGGTTAAGGGCCGACTCAGGGGGCTCTTCTGAGCCAGGCAGTTACACTGCGATTCTAAGGGCTGAGAAAACGCGTTTATTTCGGGCTGAAAAACACGTTTTGAAAACTGTGATGTTCCTACCCTATAACTTACATGGGGGTGACCAAAGTTGCCAAAACGTGTTTATTTCTGCTGATAAACACGTTTTGACAATTTCAGCACACTGGGGTTAAGGGCTGACTCAGGGGGCTCTTCTGAGCCAGGCAGTTACACTGCGATTCTAAGGGATGAGAAAACGCGCTTATTTCGGGCTGAAAAACACGTTTTGAAAACTGTCTTGTTCCTGCCCTATAACTTACATGGGGGTGACCAAAGTTGCCTAAACGTGTTTATTTCTGCTGATAAACACGTTTTGACAATTTCAGCACACTGGGGTTAAGGGCCGACTCAGTGGGCACTTTTCAACCAAGCAGGTACACTGCGATTCTAAGGGCTGAGAAAACGCGTTTATTTCGGGCTGAAAAACACGTTTTGAAAACTGTGCTGTTCCTGCCCTATAACTTACATGGGGGTGACCAAAGTTGCCAAAACATGTTTATTTCTGCTGATAAACACGTTTTGACAATTTCAGCACACTGGGGTTAAGGGCCGACTCAGTGGGCACTTTTCAATCAAGCAGGTACACTGCGATTCTAAGGGCTGAGAAAACGCGTTTATTTCGGGCTGAAAAACACGTTTTGAAAACTGTGCTGTTCCTGCCCTATAACTTACATGGGGGTGACCAAAGTTGCCTAAACGTGTTTATTTCTGCTGATATACACGTTTTGACAATTTCAGCACACTGGGGTTAAGGGCTGACTCAGGGGGCTCTTCTGAGCCAGGTAGTTACACTGCGATTCTAAGGGATGAGAAAACGCGCTTATTTCGGGCTGAAAAACACGTTTTGAAAACTGTCTTGTTCCTGCCCTATAACTTACATGGGGGTGACCAAAGTTGCCTAAACGTGTTTATTTCTGCTGATAAACACGTTTTGACAATTTCAGCACACTGGGGTTAAGGGCCGACTCAGTGGGCACTTTTCAACCAAGCAGGTACACTGCGATTCTAAGGGCTGAGAAAACGCGCTTATTTCGGGCTGAAAAACACGTTTTGAAAACTGTGCTGTTCCTGCCCTATAACTTACATGGGGGTGAACAAAGTTGCCTAAACGTCTTTATTTCTGCTGAAAAACACGTTTTGACAATTTCAGCACACTGGGGTTAAGGGCTGACTCAGGGGGCTCTTCTGAGCCAGGCAGTTACACTGCGATTCTAAGGGCTGAGAAAACGCGTTTATTTCGGGCTGAAAAACACGTTTTGAAAACTGTGCTGTTCCTGCCCTATAACTTACATGGGGGTGACCAAAGTTGCCTAAACGTGTTTATTTCTGCTGATAAACACGTTTTGACAATTTCAGCACACTGGGGTTAAGGGCCGACTCAGTGGGCACTTTTCAACCAAGCAGGTACACTGCGATTCTAAGGGCTGAGAAAACGCGTTTATTTCGGGCTGAAAAACACGTTTTGAAAACTGTGCTGTTCCTGCCCTATAACTTACATGGGGGTGACCAAAGTTGCCAAAACGTGTTTATTTCTGCTGATAAACACGTTTTGACAATTTCAGCACACTGGGGTTAAGGGCCGACTCAGTGGGCACTTTTCAACCAAGCAGGTACACTGCGATTCTAAGGGCTGAGAAAACGCGTTTATTTCGGGCTGAAAAACACGTTTTGAAAACTGTGCTGTTCCTGCCCTATAACTTACATGGGGGTGACCAAAGTTGCCAAAACGTGTTTATTTCTGCTGATAAACACGTTTTGACAATTTCAGCACACTGGGGTTAAGGGCCGACTCAGTGGGCACTTTTCAACCAAGCAGGTACACTGCGATTCTAAGGGCTGAGAAAACGCGTTTATTTCGGGCTGAAAAACACGTTTTGAAAACTGTGCTGTTCCTGCCCTATAACTTACATGGGGGTGACCAAAGTTGCCAAAACGTGTTTATTTCTGCTGATAAACACGTTTTGACAATTTCAGCACACTGCGGTTAAGGGCCGACTCAGGGGGCTCTTCTGAGCCAGGCAGTTACACTGCGATTCTAAGGGATGAGAAAACGCGCTTATTTCGGGCTGAAAAACACGTTTTGAAAACTGTCTTGTTCCTGCCCTATAACTTACATGGGGGTGACCAAAGTTGCCTAAACGTGTTTATTTCTGCTGATAAACACGTTTTGACAATTTCAGCACACTGGGGTTAAGGGCCGACTCAGTGGGCACTTTTCAACCAAGCAGGTACACTGCGATTCTAAGGGCTGAGAAAACGCGTTTATTTCGGGCTGAAAAACACGTTTTGAAAACTGTGCTGTTCCTGCCCTATAACTTACATGGGGGTGACCAAAGTTGCCAAAACGTGTTTATTTCTGCTGATAAACACGTTTTGACAATTTCAGCACACTGGGGTTAAGGGCCGACTCAGGGGGCTCTTCTGAGCCAGGCAGTTACACTGCGATTCTAAGGGCTGAGAAAACGCGCTTATTTCGGGCTGAAAAACACGTTTTGAAAACTGTGCTGTTCCTGCCCTATAACTTACATGGGGGTGACCAAAGTTGCCTAAACGTCTTTATTTCTGCTGAAAAACACGTTTTGACAATTTCAACACACTGGGGTTAAGGGCCGACTCAGTGGGCACTTTTCAACCAAGCAGGTACACTGCGATTCTAAGGGCTGAGAAAACGCGTTTATTTCGGGCTGAAAAACACGTTTTGAAAACTGTGCTGTTCCTGCCCTATAACTTACATGGGGGTGACCAAAGTTGCCAAAACGTGTTTATTTCTGCTGATAAACACGTTTTGACAATTTCAGCACACTGGGGTTAAGGGCCGACTCAGTGGGCACTTTTCAACCAAGCAGGTACACTGCGATTCTAAGGGCTGAGAAAACGCGTTTATTTCGGGCTGAAAAACACGTTTTGAAAACTGTGCTGTTCCTGCCCTATAACTTACATGGGGGTGACCAAAGTTGCCAAAACGTGTTTATTTCTGCTGATAAACACGTTTTGACAATTTCAGCACACTGGGGTTAAGGGCTGACTCAGGGGGCTCTTCTGAGCCAGGTAGTTACACTGCGATTCTAAGGGCTGAGAAAACGCGCTTATTTCGGGCTGAAAAACACGTTTTGAAAACTGTCTTGTTCCTGCCCGATAACTTACATGGGGGTGACCAAAGTTGCCTAAACGTGTTTATTTCTGCTGATAAACACGTTTTGACAATTTCAGCACACTGGGGTTAAGGGCCGACTCAGTGGGCACTTTTCAACCAAGCAGGTACACTGCGATTCTAAGGGCTGAGAAAACGCGTTTATTTCGGGCTGAAAAACACGTTTTGAAAACTGTGCTGTTCCTGCCCTATAACTTACATGGGGGTGACCAAAGTTGCCAAAACGTGTTTATTTCTGCTGATAAACACGTTTTGACAATTTCAGCACACTGGGGTTAAGGGCCGACTCAGTGGGCACTTTTCAACCAAGCAGGTACACTGCGATTCTAAGGGCTGAGAAAACGCGTTTATTTCGGGCTGAAAAACACGTTTTGAAAACTGTGCTGTTCCTGCCCTATAACTTACATGGGGGTGACCAAAGTTGCCAAAACGTGTTTATTTCTGCTGATAAACACGTTTTGACAATTTCAGCACACTGGGGTTAAGGGCTGACTCAGGGGGCTCTTCTGAGCCAGGTAGTTACACTGCGATTCTAAGGGCTGAGAAAACGCGCTTATTTCGGGCTGAAAAACACGTTTTGAAAACTGTCTTGTTCCTGCCCGATAACTTACATGGGGGTGACCAAAGTTGCCTAAACGTGTTTATTTCTGCTGATAAACACGTTTTGACAATTTCAGCACACTGGGGTTAAGGGCCGACTCAGTGGGCACTTTTCAACCAAGCAGGTACACTGCGATTCTAAGGGCTGAGAAAACGCGTTTATTTCGGGCTGAAAAACACGTTTTGAAAACTGTGCTGTTCCTGCCCTATAACTTACATGGGGGTGACCAAAGTTGCCAAAACGTGTTTATTTCTGCTGATAAACACGTTTTGACAATTTCAGCACACTGGGGTTAAGGGCCGACTCAGTGGGCACTTTTCAACCAAGCAGGTACACTGCGATTCTAAGGGCTGAGAAAACGCGTTTATTTCGGGCTGAAAAACACGTTTTGAAAACTGTGCTGTTCCTGCCCTATAACTTACATGGGGGTGACCAAAGTTGCCAAAACGTGTTTATTTCTGCTGATAAACACGTTTTGACAATTTCAGCACACTGGGGTTAAGGGCTGACTCAGGGGGCTCTTCTGAGCCAGGTAGTTACACTGCGATTCTAAGGGCTGAGAAAACGCGCTTATTTCGGGCTGAAAAACACGTTTTGAAAACTGTCTTGTTCCTGCCCTATAACTTACATGGGGGTGACCAAAGTTGCCTAAACGTGTTTATTTCTGCTGATAAACACGTTTTGACAATTTCAGCACACTGGGGTTAAGGGCCGACTCAGTGGGCACTTTTCAACCAAGCAGGTACACTGCGATTCTAAGGGCTGAGAAAACGCGTTTATTTCGGGCTGAAAAACACGTTTTGAAAACTGTGCTGTTCCTGCCCTATAACTTACATGGGGGTGACCAAAGTTGCCAAAACGTGTTTTTTCTGCTGATAAACACGTTTTGACAATTTCAGCACACTGGGGTTAAGGGCTGACTCAGGGGGCTCTTCTGAGCCAGGCAGTTACACTGCGATTCTAAGGGCTGAGAAAACGCGCTTATTTCGGGCTGAAAAACACGTTTTGAAAACTGTGTTGTTCCTGCCCTATAACTTACATGGGGGTGACCAAAGTTGCCTAAACGTGTTTATTTCTGCTGATAAACACGTTTTGACAATTTCAGCACACTGGGGTTAAGGGCCGACTCTGTGGGCACTTTTCAACCAAGCAGGTACACTGCGATTCTAAGGGCTGAGAAAACGCGTTTATTTCGGGCTAAAAGACACCTTTTGAAAACTGTGCTGTTCCTGCCCTATAACTTACATGGGGGTGACCAAAGTTGCCTAAACGTGTTTATTTCTGCTGATAAACACGTTTTGACAATTTCAGCACACTGGGGTTAAGGGCCGACTCAGTGGGCACTTTTCAACCAAGCAGGTACACTGCGATTCTAAGGGCTGAGAAAACGCGTTTATTTCGGACTGAAAAACACGTTTTGACAATTTCAGCACACTGGGGTTAAGGGCTGACTCAGGGGGCTCTTCTGAGCCAGGCAGTTACACTGCGATTCTAAGGGCTGAGAAAACGCGCTTATTTCGGGCTGAAAAACACGTTTTGAAAACTGTGCTGTTCCTGCCCTATAACTTACATGGGGGTGACCAAAGTTGCCTAAACGTGTTTATTTCTGCTGATAAACACGTTTTGACAATTTCAGCACACTGGGGTTAAGGGCCGACTCAGTGGGCACTTTTCAACCAAGCAGGTACACTGCGATTCTAAGGGCTGAGAAAACGCGTTTATTTCGGGCTAAAAAACACCTTTTGAAAACTGTGCTGTTCCTGCCCTATAACTTACATGGGGGTGACCAAAGTTGCCAAAACGTGTTTATTTCTGCTGATAAACACGTTTTGACAATTTCAGCACACTGGGGTTAAGGGCCGACTCAGTGGGCACTTTTCAACCAAGCAGGTACACTGCGATTCTAAGGGCTGAGAAAACGCGTTTATTTCGGGCTAAAAAACACGTTTTGAAAACTGTGCTGTTCCTGCCCTATAACTTACATGGGGGTGACCAAAGTTGCCAAAACGTGTTTATTTCTGCTGATAAACACGTTTTGACAATTTCAGCACACTGGGGTTAAGGGCCGACTCAGTGGGCACTTTTCAATCAAGCAGGTACACTGCGATTCTAAGGGCTGAGAAAACGCGTTTATTTCGGGCTGAAAAACACGTTTTGAAAACTGTGCTGTTCCTGCCCTATAACTTACATGGGGGTGACCAAAGTTGCCAAAACGTGTTTATTTCTGCTGATAAACACGTTTTGACAATTTCAGCACACTGGGGTTAAGGGCCGACTCAGGGGGCTCTTCTGAGCCAGGCAGTTACACTGCGATTCTAAGGGCTGAGAAAACGCGTTTATTTCGGGCTGAAAAACACGTTTTGAAAACTGTGCTGTTCCTACCCTATAACTTACATGGGGGTGACCAAAGTTGCCAAAACGTGTTTATTTCTGCTGATAAACACGTTTTGACAATTTCAGCACACTGGGGTTAAGGGCCGACTCAGTGGGCACTTTTCAATCAAGCAGGTACACTGCGATTCTAAGGGCTGAGAAAACGCGTTTATTTCGGGCTGAAAAACACGTTTTGAAAACTGTGCTGTTCCTGCCCTATAACTTACATGGGGGTGACCAAAGTTGCCTAAACGTGTTTATTTCTGCTGATAAACACGTTTTGACAATTTCAGCACACTGGGGTTAAGGGCTGACTCAGGGGGCTCTTCTGAGCCAGGCAGTTACACTGAATTCTAAGGGATGAGAAAACGCGCTTATTTCGGGCTGAAAAACACGTTTTGAAAACTGTCTTGTTCCTGCCCTATAACTTACATGGGGGTGACCAAAGTTGCCTAAACGTGTTTATTTCTGCTGATAAACACGTTTTGACAATTTCAGCACACTGGGGTTAAGGGCCGACTCAGTGGGCACTTTTCAACCAAGCAGGTACACTGCGATTCTAAGGGCTGAGAAAACGCGCTTATTTCGGGCTGAAAAACACGTTTTGAAAACTGTGCTGTTCCTGCCCTATAACTTACATGGGGGTGACCAAAGTTGCCTAAACGTCTTTATTTCTGCTGAAAAACACGTTTTGACAATTTCAGCACACTGGGGTTAAGGGCTGACTCAGGGGGCTCTTCTGAGCCAGGCAGTTACACTGCGATTCTAAGGGCTGAGAAAACGCGTTTATTTCGGGCTGAAAAACACGTTTTGAAAACTGTGCTGTTCCTGCCCTATAACTTACATGGGGGTGACCAAAGTTGCCAAAACGTGTTTATTTCTGCTGATAAACACGTTTTGACAATTTCAGCACACTGGGGTTAAGGGCTGACTCAGGGGGCTCTTCTGAGCCAGGCAGTTACACTGCGATTCTAAGGGCTGAGAAAACGCGTTTATTTCGGGCTGAAAAACACGTTTTGAAAACTGTGCTGTTCCTGCCCTATAACTTACATGGGGGTGACCAAAGTTGCCAAAACGTGTTTATTTCTGCTGATAAACACGTTTTGACAATTTCAGCACACTGGGGTTAAGGGCTGACTCAGGGGGCTCTTCTGAGCCAGGTAGTTACACTGCGATTCTAAGGGCTGAGAAAACGCGCTTATTTCGGGCTGAAAAACACGTTTTGAAAACTGTCTTGTTCCTGCCCTATAACTTACATGGGGGTGACCAAAGTTGCCTAAACGTGTTTATTTCTGCTGATAAACACGTTTTGACAATTTCAGCACACTGGGGTTAAGGGCCGACTCAGTGGGCACTTTTCAACCAAGCAGGTACACTGCGATTCTAAGGGCTGAGAAAACGCGCTTATTTCGGGCTGAAAAACACGTTTTGAAAACTGTGCTGTTCCTGCCCTATAACTTACATGGGGGTGACCAAAGTTGCCTAAACGTCTTTATTTCTGCTGAAAAACACGTTTTGAAAATTTCAGCACACTGGGGTTAAGGGCCGACTCAGGGGGCTCTTCTGAGCTAGGCAGTTACACTGCGATTCTAAGGGCTGAGAAAACGCGCTTATTTCGGGCTGAAAAACACGTTTTGAAAACTGTCTTGTTCCTGCCCGATAACTTACATGGGGGTGACCAAAGTTGCCTAAACGTGTTTATTTCTGCTGATAAACACGTTTTGACAATTTCAGCACACTGGGGTTAAGGGCCGACTCAGTGGGCACTTTTCAACCAAGCAGGTACACTGCGATTCTAAGGGCTGAGAAAACGCGTTTATTTCGGGCTGAAAAACACGTTTTGAAAACTGTGCTGTTCCTGCCCTATAACTTACATGGGGGTGACCAAAGTTGCCAAAACGTGTTTATTTCTGCTGATAAACACGTTTTGACAATTTCAGCACACTGGGGTTAAGGGCCGACTCAGGGGGCTCTTCTGAGCCAGGCAGTTACACTGCGATTCTAAGGGCTGAGAAAACGCGCTTATTTCGGGCTGAAAAACACGTTTTGAAAACTGTGCTGTTCCTGCCCTATAACTTACATGGGGGTGACCAAAGTTGCCTAAACGTCTTTATTTCTGCTGAAAAACACGTTTTGACAATTTCAGCACACTGGGGTTAAGGGCCGACTCAGTGGGCACTTTTCAACCAAGCAGGTACACTGCGATTCTAAGGGCTGAGAAAACGCGTTTATTTCGGGCTGAAAAACACGTTTTGAAAACTGTGCTGTTCCTGCCCTATAACTTACATGGGGGTGACCAAAGTTGCCTAAACGTCTTTATTTCTGCTGAAAAACACGTTTTGACAATTTCAGCACACTGGGGTTAAGGGCTGACTCAGGGGGCTCTTCTGAGCCAGGCAGTTACACTGCGATTCTAAGGGCTGAGAAAACGCGTTTATTTCGGGCTGAAAAACACGTTTTGAAAACTGTGCTGTTCCTGCCCTATAACTTACATGGGGGTGACCAAAGTTGCCAAAACGTGTTTATTTCTGCTGATAAACACGTTTTGACAATTTCAGCACACTGGGGTTAAGGGCCGACTCAGGGGGCTCTTCTGAGCTAGGCAGTTACACTGCGATTCTAAGGGCTGAGAAAACGCGCTTATTTCGGGCTGAAAAACACGTTTTGAAAACTGTCTTGTTCCTGCCCGATAACTTACATGGGGGTGACCAAAGTTGCCTAAACGTGTTTATTTCTGCTGATAAACACGTTTTGACAATTTCAGCACACTGGGGTTAAGGGCCGACTCAGTGGGCACTTTTCAACCAAGCAGGTACACTGCGATTCTAAGGGCTGAGAAAACGCGTTTATTTCGGGCTGAAAAACACGTTTTGAAAACTGTGCTGTTCCTGCCCTATAACTTACATGGGGGTGACCAAAGTTGCCAAAACGTGTTTATTTCTGCTGATAAACACGTTTTGACAATTTCAGCACACTGGGGTTAAGGGCCGACTCAGTGGGCACTTTTCAATCAAGCAGGTACACTGCGATTCTAAGGGCTGAGAAAACGCGTTTATTTCGGGCTGAAAAACACGTTTTGAAAACTGTGCAGTTCCTGCCTTATAACTTACATGGGGGTGACCAAAGTTGCCAAAACGTGTTTATTTCTGCTGATAAACACGTTTTGACAATTTCAGCACACTGGGGTTAAGGGCCGACTCAGTGGGCACTTTTCAACCAAGCAGGTACACTGCGATTCTAAGGGCTGAGAAAACGCGTTTATTTCGGGCTGAAAAACACGTTTTGAAAACTGTGCTGTTCCTGCCCTATAACTTACATGGGGGTGACCAAAGTTGCCAAAACGTGTTTATTTCTGCTGATAAACACGTTTTGACAATTTCAGCACACTGGGGTTAAGGGCCGACTCAGGGGGCTCTTCTGAGCCAGGCAGTTACACTGCGATTCTAAGGGATGAGAAAACGCGCTTATTTCGGCTGAAAAACACGTTTTGAAAACTGTCTTGTTCCTGCCCTATAACTTACATGGGGGTGACCAAAGTTGCCTAAACGTGTTTATTTCTGCTGATAAACACGTTTTGACAATTTCAGCACACTGGGGTTAAGGGCCGACTCAGTGGGCACTTTTCAACCAAGCAGGTACACTGCGATTCTAAGGGCTGAGAAAACGCGTTTATTTCGGGCTGAAAAACACGTTTTGAAAACTGTGCTGTTCCTGCCCTATAACTTACATGGGGGTGACCAAAGTTGCCAAAACGTGTTTATTTCTGCTGATAAACACGTTTTGACAATTTCAGCACACTGGGGTTAAGGGCCGACTCAGGGGGCTCTTCTGAGCCAGGCAGTTACACTGCGATTCTAAGGGCTGAGAAAACGCGCTTATTTCGGGCTGAAAAACACGTTTTGAAAACTGTGCTGTTCCTGCCCTATAACTTACATGGGGGTGACCAAAGTTGCCTAAACGTCTTTATTTCTGCTGAAAAACACGTTTTGACAATTTCAGCACACTGGGGTTAAGGGCCGACTCAGTGGGCACTTTTCAACCAAGCAGGTACACTGCGATTCTAAGGGCTGAGAAAACGCGTTTATTTCGGGCTGAAAAACACGTTTTGAAAACTGTGCTGTTCCTGCCCTATAACTTACATGGGGGTGACCAAAGTTGCCAAAACGTGTTTATTTCTGCTGATAAACACGTTTTGACAATTTCAGCACACTGGGGTTAAGGGCTGACTCAGGGGGCTCTTCTGAGCCAGGTAGTTACACTGCGATTCTAAGGGCTGAGAAAACGCGCTTATTTCGGGCTGAAAAACACGTTTTGAAAACTGTCTTGTTCCTGCCCTATAACTTACATGGGGGTGACCAAAGTTGCCTAAACGTGTTTATTTCTGCTGATAAACACGTTTTGACAATTTCAGCACACTGGGGTTAAGGGCCGACTCAGTGGGCACTTTTCAACCAAGCAGGTACACTGCGATTCTAAGGGCTGAGAAAACGCGCTTATTTCGGGCTGAAAAACACGTTTTGAAAACTGTGCTGTTCCTGCCCTATAACTTACATGGGGGTGACCAAAGTTGCCTAAACGTCTTTATTTCTGCTGAAAAACACGTTTTGAAAATTTCAGCACACTGGGGTTAAGGGCCGACTCAGGGGGCTCTTCTGAGCTAGGCAGTTACACTGCGATTCTAAGGGCTGAGAAAACGCGCTTATTTCGGGCTGAAAAACACGTTTTGAAAACTGTCTTGTTCCTGCCCGATAACTTACATGGGGGTGACCAAAGTTGCCTAAACGTGTTTATTTCTGCTGATAAACACGTTTTGACAATTTCAGCACACTGGGGTTAAGGGCCGACTCAGTGGGCACTTTTCAACCAAGCAGGTACACTGCGATTCTAAGGGCTGAGAAAACGCGTTTATTTCGGGCTGAAAAACACGTTTTGAAAACTGTGCTGTTCCTGCCCTATAACTTACATGGGGGTGACCAAAGTTGCCAAAACGTGTTTATTTCTGCTGATAAACACGTTTTGACAATTTCAGCACACTGGGGTTAAGGGCCGACTCAGGGGGCTCTTCTGAGCCAGGCAGTTACACTGCGATTCTAAGGGCTGAGAAAACGCGCTTATTTCGGGCTGAAAAACACGTTTTGAAAACTGTGCTGTTCCTGCCCTATAACTTACATGGGGGTGACCAAAGTTGCCTAAACGTCTTTATTTCTGCTGAAAAACACGTTTTGACAATTTCAGCACACTGGGGTTAAGGGCCGACTCAGTGGGCACTTTTCAACCAAGCAGGTACACTGCGATTCTAAGGGCTGAGAAAACGCGTTTATTTCGGGCTGAAAAACACGTTTTGAAAACTGTGCTGTTCCTGCCCTATAACTTACATGGGGGTGACCAAAGTTGCCTAAACGTCTTTATTTCTGCTGAAAAACACGTTTTGACAATTTCAGCACACTGGGGTTAAGGGCTGACTCAGGGGGCTCTTCTGAGCCAGGCAGTTACACTGCGATTCTAAGGGCTGAGAAAACGCGTTTATTTCGGGCTGAAAAACACGTTTTGAAAACTGTGCTGTTCCTGCCCTATAACTTACATGGGGGTGACCAAAGTTGCCAAAACGTGTTTATTTCTGCTGATAAACACGTTTTGACAATTTCAGCACACTGGGGTTAAGGGCCGACTCAGGGGGCTCTTCTGAGCTAGGCAGTTACACTGCGATTCTAAGGGCTGAGAAAACGCGCTTATTTCGGGCTGAAAAACACGTTTTGAAAACTGTCTTGTTCCTGCCCGATAACTTACATGGGGGTGACCAAAGTTGCCTAAACGTGTTTATTTCTGCTGATAAACACGTTTTGACAATTTCAGCACACTGGGGTTAAGGGCCGACTCAGTGGGCACTTTTCAACCAAGCAGGTACACTGCGATTCTAAGGGCTGAGAAAACGCGTTTATTTCGGGCTGAAAAACACGTTTTGAAAACTGTGCTGTTCCTGCCCTATAACTTACATGGGGGTGACCAAAGTTGCCAAAACGTGTTTATTTCTGCTGATAAACACGTTTTGACAATTTCAGCACACTGGGGTTAAGGGCCGACTCAGTGGGCACTTTTCAATCAAGCAGGTACACTGCGATTCTAAGGGCTGAGAAAACGCGTTTATTTCGGGCTGAAAAACACGTTTTGAAAACTGTGCAGTTCCTGCCTTATAACTTACATGGGGGTGACCAAAGTTGCCAAAACGTGTTTATTTCTGCTGATAAACACGTTTTGACAATTTCAGCACACTGGGGTTAAGGGCCGACTCAGTGGGCACTTTTCAACCAAGCAGGTACACTGCGATTCTAAGGGCTGAGAAAACGCGTTTATTTCGGGCTGAAAAACACGTTTTGAAAACTGTGCTGTTCCTGCCCTATAACTTACATGGGGGTGACCAAAGTTGCCAAAACGTGTTTATTTCTGCTGATAAACACGTTTTGACAATTTCAGCACACTGGGGTTAAGGGCCGACTCAGGGGGCTCTTCTGAGCCAGGCAGTTACACTGCGATTCTAAGGGATGAGAAAACGCGCTTATTTCGGCTGAAAAACACGTTTTGAAAACTGTCTTGTTCCTGCCCTATAACTTACATGGGGGTGACCAAAGTTGCCTAAACGTGTTTATTTCTGCTGATAAACACGTTTTGACAATTTCAGCACACTGGGGTTAAGGGCCGACTCAGTGGGCACTTTTCAACCAAGCAGGTACACTGCGATTCTAAGGGCTGAGAAAACGCGTTTATTTCGGGCTGAAAAACACGTTTTGAAAACTGTGCTGTTCCTGCCCTATAACTTACATGGGGGTGACCAAAGTTGCCAAAACGTGTTTATTTCTGCTGATAAACACGTTTTGACAATTTCAGCACACTGGGGTTAAGGGCCGACTCAGGGGGCTCTTCTGAGCCAGGCAGTTACACTGCGATTCTAAGGGCTGAGAAAACGCGCTTATTTCGGGCTGAAAAACACGTTTTGAAAACTGTGCTGTTCCTGCCCTATAACTTACATGGGGGTGACCAAAGTTGCCTAAACGTCTTTATTTCTGCTGAAAAACACGTTTTGACAATTTCAGCACACTGGGGTTAAGGGCCGACTCAGTGGGCACTTTTCAACCAAGCAGGTACACTGCGATTCTAAGGGCTGAGAAAACGCGTTTATTTCGGGCTGAAAAACACGTTTTGAAAACTGTGCTGTTCCTGCCCTATAACTTACATGGGGGTGACCAAAGTTGCCAAAACGTGTTTATTTCTGCTGATAAACACGTTTTGACAATTTCAGCACACTGGGGTTAAGGGCTGACTCAGGGGGCTCTTCTGAGCCAGGTAGTTACACTGCGATTCTAAGGGCTGAGAAAACGCGCTTATTTCGGGCTGAAAAACACGTTTTGAAAACTGTCTTGTTCCTGCCCTATAACTTACATGGGGGTGACCAAAGTTGCCTAAACGTGTTTATTTCTGCTGATAAACACGTTTTGACAATTTCAGCACACTGGGGTTAAGGGCCGACTCAGTGGGCACTTTTCAACCAAGCAGGTACACTGCGATTCTAAGGGCTGAGAAAACGCGTTTATTTCGGGCTGAAAAACACGTTTTGAAAACTGTGCTGTTCCTGCCCTATAACTTACATGGGGGTGACCAAAGTTGCCAAAACGTGTTTATTTCTGCTGATAAACACGTTTTGACAATTTCAGCACACTGGGGTTAAGGGCCGACTCAGTGGGCACTTTTCAACCAAGCAGGTACACTGCGATTCTAAGGGCTGAGAAAACGCGTTTATTTCGGGCTGAAAAACACGTTTTGAAAACTGTGCTGTTCCTGCCCTATAACTTACATGGGGGTGACCAAAGTTGCCAAAACGTGTTTATTTCTGCTGATAAACACGTTTTGACAATTTCAGCACACTGGGGTTAAGGGCTGACTCAGGGGGCTCTTCTGAGCCAGGTAGTTACACTGCGATTCTAAGGGCTGAGAAAACGCGCTTATTTCGGGCTGAAAAACACGTTTTGAAAACTGTCTTGTTCCTGCCCTATAACTTACATGGGGGTGACCAAAGTTGCCTAAACGTGTTTATTTCTGCTGATAAACACGTTTTGACAATTTCAGCACACTGGGGTTAAGGGCCGACTCAGTGGGCACTTTTCAACCAAGCAGGTACACTGCGATTCTAAGTGCTGAGAAAACGCGTTTATTTCGGGCTGAAAAACACGTTTTGAAAACTGTGCTGTTCCTGCCCTATAACTTACATGGGGGTGACCAAAGTTGCCAAAACGTGTTTATTTCTGCTGATAAACACGTTTTGACAATTTCAGCACACTGGGGTTAAGGGCCGACTCAGTGGGCACTTTTCAACCAAGCAGGTACACTGCGATTCTAAGGGCTGAGAAAACGCGTTTATTTCGGGCTGAAAAACACGTTTTGAAAACTGTGCTGTTCCTGCCCTATAACTTACATGGGGGTGACCAAAGTTGCCAAAACGTGTTTATTTCTGCTGATAAACACGTTTTGACAATTTCAGCACACTGGGGTTAAGGGCTGACTCAGGGGGCTCTTCTGAGCCAGGTAGTTACACTGCGATTCTAAGGGCTGAGAAAACGCGCTTATTTCGGGCTGAAAAACACGTTTTGAAAACTGTCTTGTTCCTGCCCTATAACTTACATGGGGGTGACCAAAGTTGCCTAAACGTGTTTATTTCTGCTGATAAACACGTTTTGACAATTTCAGCACACTGGGGTTAAGGGCCGACTCAGTGGGCACTTTTCAACCAAGCAGGTACACTGCGATTCTAAGGGCTGAGAAAACGCGTTTATTTCGGGCTGAAAAACACGTTTTGAAAACTGTGCTGTTCCTGCCCTATAACTTACATGGGGGTGACCAAAGTTGCCAAAACGTGTTTGTTTCTGCTGATAAACACGTTTTGACAATTTCAGCACACTGGGGTTAAGGGCTGACTCAGGGGGCTCTTCTGAGCCAGGCAGTTACACTGCGATTCTAAGGGCTGAGAAAACGCGCTTATTTCGGGCTGAAAAACACGTTTTGAAAACTGTCTTGTTCCTGCCCTATAACTTACATGGGGGTGACCAAAGTTGCCTAAACGTGTTTATTTCTGCTGATAAACACGTTTTGACAATTTCAGCACACTGGGGTTAAGGGCCGACTCAGTGGGCACTTTTCAACCAAGCAGGTACACTGCGATTCTAAGGGCTGAGAAAACGCGTTTATTTCGGGCTAAAAAACACCTTTTGAAAACTGTGCTGTTCCTGCCCTATAACTTACATGGGGGTGACCAAAGTTGCCTAAACGTGTTTATTTCTGCTGATAAACACGTTTTGACAATTTCAGCACACTGGGGTTAAGGGCCGACTCAGTGGGCACTTTTCAACCAAGCAGGTACACTGCGATTCTAAGGGCTGAGAAAACGCGTTTATTTCGGACTGAAAAACACGTTTTGACAATTTCAGCACACTGGGGTTAAGGGCTGACTCAGGGGGCTCTTCTGAGCCAGGCAGTTACACTGCGATTCTAAGGGCTGAGAAAACGCGCTTATTTCGGGCTGAAAAACACGTTTTGAAAACTGTGCTGTTCCTGCCCTATAACTTACATGGGGGTGACCAAAGTTGCCTAAACGTGTTTATTTCTGCTGATAAACACGTTTTGACAATTTCAGCACACTGGGGTTAAGGGCCGACTCAGTGGGCACTTTTCAACCAAGCAGGTACACTGCGATTCTAAGGGCTGAGAAAACGCGTTTATTTCGGGCTAAAAAACACCTTTTGAAAACTGTGCTGTTCCTGCCCTATAACTTACATGGGGGTGACCAAAGTTGCCAAAACGTGTTTATTTCTGCTGATAAACACGTTTTGACAATTTCAGCACACTGGGGTTAAGGGCCGACTCAGTGGGCACTTTTCAACCAAGCAGGTACACTGCGATTCTAAGGGCTGAGAAAACGCGTTTATTTCGGGCTAAAAAACACGTTTTGAAAACTGTGCTGTTCCTGCCCTATAACTTACATGGGGGTGACCAAAGTTGCCAAAACGTGTTTATTTCTGCTGATAAACACGTTTTGACAATTTCAGCACACTGGGGTTAAGGGCCGACTCAGTGGGCACTTTTCAATCAAGCAGGTACACTGCGATTCTAAGGGCTGAGAAAACGCGTTTATTTCGGGCTGAAAAACACGTTTTGAAAACTGTGCTGTTCCTGCCCTATAACTTACATGGGGGTGACCAAAGTTGCCAAAACGTGTTTATTTCTGCTGATAAACACGTTTTGACAATTTCAGCACACTGGGGTTAAGGGCCGACTCAGGGGGCTCTTCTGAGCCAGGCAGTTACACTGCGATTCTAAGGGCTGAGAAAACGCGCTTATTTCGGGCTGAAAAACACGTTTTGAAAACTGTCTTGTTCCTGCCTTATAACTTACATGGGGGTGACCAAAGTTGCCTAAACGTGTTTATTTCTGCTGATAAACACGTTTTGACAATTTCAGCACACTGGGGTTAAGGGCCGACTCAGTGGGCACTTTTCAACCAAGCAGGTACACTGCGATTCTAAGGGCTGAGAAAACGCGTTTATTTCGGGCTGAAAAACACGTTTTGAAAACTGTGCTGTTCCTGCCCTATAACTTACATGGGGGTGACCAACGTTGCCAAAACGTGTTTATTTCTGCTGATAAACACGTTTTGACAATTTCAGCACACTGGGGTTAAGGGCCGACTCAGTGGGCACTTTTCAACCAAGCAGGTACACTGCGATTCTAAGGGCTGAGAAAACGCGTTTATTTCGGGCTGAAAAACACGTTTTGAAAACTGTGCTGTTCCTGCCCTATAACTTACATGGGGGTGACCAAAGTTGCCAAAACGTGTTTATTTCTGCTGATAAACACGTTTTGACAATTTCAGCACACTGGGGTTAAGGGCCGACTCAGTGGGCACTTTTCAACCAAGCAGGTACACTGCGATTCTAAGGGCTGAGAAAACGCGTTTATTTCGGGCTGAAAAACACGTTTTGAAAACTGTGCTGTTCCTGCCCTATAACTTACATGGGGGTGACCAAAGTTGCCAAAACGTGTTTATTTCTGCTGATAAACACGTTTTGACAATTTCAGCACACTGGGGTTAAGGGCTGACTCAGGGGGCTCTTCTGAGCCAGGCAGTTACACTGCGATTCTAAGGGCTGAGAAAACGCGCTTATTTCGGGCTGAAAAACACGTTTTGAAAACTGTCTTGTTCCTGCCCTATAACTTACATGGGGGTGACCAAAGTTGCCTAAACGTGTTTATTTCTGCTGATAAACACGTTTTGACAATTTCAGCACACTGGGGTTAAGGGCCGACTCAGTGGGCACTTTTCAACCAAGCAGGTACACTGCGATTCTAAGGGCTGAGAAAACGCGTTTATTTCGGGCTGAAAAACACGTTTTGAAAACTGTGCTGTTCCTGCCCTATAACTTACATGGGGGTGACCAAAGTTGCCAAAACGTGTTTATTTCTGCTGATAAACACGTTTTGACAATTTCAGCACACTGGGGTTAAGGGCCGACTCAGTGGGCACTTTTCAACCAAGCAGGTACACTGCGATTCTAAGGGCTGAGAAAACGCGTTTATTTCGGGCTGAAAAACACGTTTTGAAAACTGTGCTGTTCCTGCCCTATAACTTACATGGGGGTGACCAAAGTTGCCAAAACGTGTTTATTTCTGCTGATAAACACGTTTTGACAATTTCAGCACACTGGGGTTAAGGGCTGACTCAGGGGGCTCTTCTGAGCCAGGCAGTTACACTGCGATTCTAAGGGCTGAGAAAACGCGCTTATTTCGGGCTGAAAAACACGTTTTGAAAACTGTCTTGTTCCTGCCCTATAACTTACATGGGGGTGACCAAAGTTGCCTAAACGTGTTTATTTCTGCTGATAAACACGTTTTGACAATTTCAGCACACTGGGGTTAAGGGCCGACTCAGTGGGCACTTTTCAACCAAGCAGGTACACTGCGATTCTAAGGGCTGAGAAAACGCGTTTATTTCGGGCTGAAAAACACGTTTTGAAAACTGTGCTGTTCCTGCCCTATAACTTACATGGGGGTGACCAAAGTTGCCAAAACGTGTTTATTTCTGCTGATAAACACGTTTTGACAATTTCAGCACACTGGGGTTAAGGGCCGACTCAGTGGGCACTTTTCAATCACGCAGGTACACTGCGATTCTAAGGGCTGAGAAAACGCGTTTATTTCGGGCTGAAAAACACGTTTTGAAAACTGTGCTGTTCCTGCCCTATAACTTACATGGGGGTGACCAAAGTTGCCAAAACGTGTTTATTTCTGCTGATAAACACGTTTTGACAATTACAGCACACTGGGGTTAAGGGCCGACTCAGTGGGCACTTTTCAACCAAGCAGGTACACTGCGATTCTAAGGGCTGAGAAAACGCGTTTATTTCGGGCTGAAAAACACGTTTTGAAAACTGTGCTGTTCCTGCCCTATAACTTACATGGGGGTGACCAAAGTTGCCTAAACGTCTTTATTTCTGCTGAAAAACACGTTTTGACAATTTCAGCACACTGGGGTTAAGGGCTGACTCAGGGGGCTCTTCTGAGCCAGGCAGTTACACTGCGATTCTAAGGGCTGAGAAAACGCGCATATTTCGGGCTGAAAAACACGTTTTGAAAACTGTGCTGTTCCTGCCCTATAACTTACATGGGGGTGACCAAAGTTGCCAAAACGTGTTTATTTCTGCTGATAAACACGTTTTGACAATTTCAGCACACTGGGGTTAAGGGCCGACTCAGTGGGCACTTTTCAACCAAGCAGGTACACTGCGATTCTAAGGGCTGAGAAAACGCGTTTATTTCGGGCTGAAAAACACGTTTTGAAAACTGTGCTGTTCCTGCCCTATAACTTACATGGGGGTGACCAAAGTTGCCAAAACGTGTTTATTTCTGCTGATAAACACGTTTTGACAATTTCAGCACACTGGGGTTAAGGGCCGACTCAGTGGGCACTTTTAAACCAAGCAGGTACACTGCGATTCTAAGGGCTGAGAAAACGCGTTTATTTCGGGCTGAAAAACACGTTTTGAAAACTGTGCTGTTCCTGCCCTATAACTTACATGGGGGTGACCAAAGTTGCCAAAACGTGTTTATTTCTGCTGATAAACACGTTTTGACAATTTCAGCACAGTGGGGTTAAGGGCCGACTCAGTGGGCACTTTTCAACCAAGCAGGTACATTGCGATTCTAAGGGCTGAGAAAACGCGTTTATTTCGGGCTGAAAAACACGTTTTGAAAACTGTGCTGTTCCTGCCCTATAACTTACATGGGGGTGACCAAAGTTGCCAAAACGTGTTTATTTCTGCTGATAAACACGTTTTGACAATTTCAGCACACTGGGGTTAAGGGCTGACTCAGGGGGCTCTTCTGAGCCTGGCAGTTACACTGCGATTCTAAGGGCTGAGAAAACGCGTTTATTTCGGGCTGAAAAACACGTTTTGAAAACTGTCTTGTTCCTGCCCTATAACTTACATGGGGGTGACCAAAGTTGCCAAAACGTGTTTATTTCTGCTGATAAACACGTTTTGACAATTTCAGCACACTGGGGTTAAGGGCCGACTCAGTGGGCACTTTTCAATCACGCAGGTACACTGCGATTCTAAGGGCTGAGAAAACGCGTTTATTTCGGGCTGAAAAACACGTTTTGAAAACTGTGCTGTTCCTGCCCTATAACTTACATGGGGGTGACCAAAGTTGCCAAAACGTGTTTATTTCTGCTGATAAACACGTTTTGACAATTACAGCACACTGGGGTTAAGGGCCGACTCAGTGGGCACTTTTCAACCAAGCAGGTACACTGCGATTCTAAGGGCTGAGAAAACGCGTTTATTTCGGGCTGAAAAACACGTTTTGAAAACTGTGCTGTTCCTGCCCTATAACTTACATGGGGGTGACCAAAGTTGCCTAAACGTCTTTATTTCTGCTGAAAAACACGTTTTGACAATTTCAGCACACTGGGGTTAAGGGCCGACTCAGGGGGCTCTTCTGAGCCAGGCAGTTACACTGCGATTCTAAGGGCTGAGAAAACGCGCATATTTCGGGCTGAAAAACACGTTTTGAAAACTGTGCTGTTCCTGCCCTATAACTTACATGGGGGTGACCAAAGTTGCCAAAACGTGTTTATTTCTGCTGATAAACACGTTTTGACAATTTCAGCACACTGGGGTTAAGGGCCGACTCAGTGGGCACTTTTCAACCAAGCAGGTACACTGCGATTCTAAGGGCTGAGAAAACGCGTTTATTTCAGGCTGAAAAACACGTTTTGAAAACTGTGCTGTTCCTGCCCTATAACTTACATGGGGGTGACCAAAGTTGCCAAAACGTGTTTATTTCTGCTGATAAACACGTTTTGACAATTTCAGCACACTGGGGTTAAGGGCCGACTCAGTGGGCACTTTTAAACCAAGCAGGTACACTGCGATTCTAAGGGCTGAGAAAACGCGTTTATTTCGGGCTGAAAAACACGTTTTGAAAACTGTGCTGTTCCTGCCCTATAACTTACATGGGGGTGAACAAAGTTGCCAAAACGTGTTTATTTCTGCTGATAAACACGTTTTGACAATTTCAGCACACTGGGGTTAAGGGCCGACTCAGGGGGCTCTTCTGAGCCAGGCAGTTACACTGCGATTCTAAGGGCTGAGAAAACGCGCTTATTTCGGGCTGAAAAACACGTTTTGAAAACTGTCTTGTTCCTGCCCTATAACTTACATGGGGGTGACCAAAGTTGCCTAAACGTCTTTATTTCTGCTGAAAAACACGTTTTGACAATTTCAGCACACTGGGGTTAAGGGCCGACTCAGGGGGCTCTTCTGAGCCAGGCAGTTACACTGCGATTCTAAGGGCTGAGAAAACGCGCTTATTTCGGGCTGAAAAACACGTTTTGAAAACTGTGCTGTTCCTGCCCTATAACTTACATGGGGGTGACTAAAGTTGCCTAAACGTCTTTATTTCTGCTGAAAAACACGTTTTGACAATTTCAGCACACTGGGGTAAAGGCTGACTCAGGGGGCTCTTCTGAGCCAGGCAGTTACACTGCGATTCTAAGGGCTGAGAAAACGCGTTTATTTCGGGCTGAAAAACACGTTTTGAAAACTGTGCTGTTCCTGCCCTATAACTTACATGGGGGTGACCAAAGTTGCCTAAACGTGTTTATTTCTGCTGATAAACACGTTTTGACAATTTCAGCACACTGGGGTTAAGGGCCGACTCAGTGGGCACTTTTCAACCAAGCAGGTACACTGCGATTCTAAGGGCTGAGAAAACGCGTTTATTTCGGGCTGAAAAACACGTTTTGAAAACTGTGCTGTTCCTGCCCTATAACTTACATGGGGGTGACCAAAGTTGCCAAAACGTGTTTATTTCTGCTGATAAACACGTTTTGACAATTTCAGCACACTGGGGTTAAGGGCCGACTCAGGGGGCTCTTCTGAGCCAGGCAGTTACACTGCGATTCTAAGGGATGAGAAAACGCGCTTATTTCGGGCTGAAAAACACGTTTTGAAAACTGTCTTGTTCCTGCCCTATAACTTACATGGGGGTGACCAAAGTTGCCTAAACGTGTTTATTTCTGCTGATAAACACGTTTTGACAATTTCAGCACACTGGGGTTAAGGGCCGACTCAGTGGGCACTTTTCAACCAAGCAGGTACACTGCGATTCTAAGGGCTGAGAAAACGCGTTTATTTCGGGCTGAAAAACACGTTTTGAAAACTGTGCTGTTCCTGCCCTATAACTTACATGGGGGTGACCAAAGTTGCCAAAACGTGTTTATTTCTGCTGATAAACACGTTTTGACAATTTCAGCACACTGGGGTTAAGGGCCGACTCAGGGGGCTCTTCTGAGCCAGGCAGTTACACTGCGATTCTAAGGGCTGAGAAAACGCGCTTATTTCGGGCTGAAAAACACGTTTTGAAAACTGTCTTGTTCCTGCCCTATAACTTACATGGGGGTGACCAAAGTTGCCTAAACGTGTTTATTTCTGCTGATAAACACGTTTTGACAATTTCAGCACACTGGGGTTAAGGGCCGACTCAGTGGGCACTTTTCAACCAAGCAGGTACACTGCGATTCTAAGGGCTGAGAAAACGCGTTTATTTCGGGCTGAAAAACACGTTTTGAAAACTGTGCTGTTCCTGCCCTATAACTTACATGGGGGTGACCAAAGTTGCCAAAACGTGTTTATTTCTGCTGATAAACACGTTTTGACAATTTCAGCACACTGGGGTTAAGGGCCGACTCAGGGGGCTCTTCTGAGCCAGGCAGTTACACTGCGATTCTAAGGGCTGAGAAAACGCGCTTATTTCGGGCTGAAAAACACGTTTTGAAAACTGTGCTGTTCCTGCCCTATAACTTACATGGGGGTGACCAAAGTTGCCTAAACGTGTTTATTTCTGCTGATAAACACGTTTTGACAATTTCAGCACACTGGGGTTAAGGGCCGACTCAGTGGGCACTTTTCAACCAAGCAGGTACACTGCGATTCTAAGGGCTGAGAAAACGCGTTTATTTCGGACTGAAAAACACGTTTTGACAATTTCAGCACACTGGGGTTAAGGGCTGACTCAGGGGGCTCTTCTGAGCCAGGCAGTTACACTGCGATTCTAAGGGCTGAGAAAACGCGCTTATTTCGGGCTGAAAAACACGTTTTGAAAACTGTGCTGTTCCTGCCCTATAACTTACATGGGGGTGACCAAAGTTGCCTAAACGTGTTTATTTCTGCTGATAAACACGTTTTGACAATTTCAGCACACTGGGGTTAAGGGCCGACTCAGTGGGCACTTTTCAACCAAGCAGATACACTGCGATTCTAAGGGCTGAGAAAACACGTTTATTTCGGGCTAAAAAACACCTATTGAAAACTGTGCTGTTCCTGCCCTATAACTTACATGGGGGTGATCAAAGTTGCCAAAACGTGTTTATTTCTGCTGATAAACACGTTTTGACAATTTCAGCACACTGGGGTTAAGGGCCGACTCAGTGGGCACTTTTCAACCAAGCAGGTACACTGCGATTCTAAGGGCTGAGAAAACGCGTTTATTTCGGGCTTAAAAACACGTTTTGAAAACTGTGCTGTTCCTGCCCTATAACTTACATGGGGGTGACCAAAGTTGCCAAAACGTGTATATTTCTGCTGATAAACACGTTTTGACAATTTCAGCACACTGGGGTTAAGGGCCGACTCAGGGGGCTCTTCTGAGCCAGGCAGTTACACTGCGATTCTAAGGGCTGAGAAAACGCGCTTATTTCGGGCTGAAAAACACGTTTTGAAAACTGTCTTGTTCCTGCCCTATAACTTACATGGGGGTGACCAAAGTTGCCTAAACGTGTTTATTTCTGCTGATAAACACGTTTTGACAATTTCAGCACACTGGGGTTAAGGGCCGACTCAGTGGGCACTTTTCAACCAAGCAGGTACACTGCGATTCTAAGGGCTGAGAAAACGCGTTTATTTCGGGCTGAAAAACACGTTTTGAAAACTGTGCTGTTCCTGCCCTATAACTTACATGGGGGTGACCAAAGTTGCCAAAACGTGTTTATTTCTGCTGATAAACACGTTTTGACAATTTCAGCACACTGGGGTTAAGGGCCGACTCAGTGGGCACTTTTCAACCAAGCAGGTACACTGCGATTCTAAGGGCTGAGAAAACGCGTTTATTTCGGGCTGAAAAACACGTTTTGAAAACTGTGCTGTTCCTGCCCTATAACTTACATGGGGGTGACCAAAGTTGCCAAAACGTGTTTATTTCTGCTGATAAACACGTTTTGACAATTTCAGCACACTGGGGTTAAGGGCCGACTCAGTGGGCACTTTTCAACCAAGCAGGTACACTGCGATTCTAAGGGCTGAGAAAACGCGTTTATTTCGGGCTGAAAAACACGTTTTGAAAACTGTGCTGTTCCTGCCCTATAACTTACATGGGGGTGACCAAAGTTGCCAAAACGTGTTTATTTCTGCTGATAAACACGTTTTGACAATTTCAGCACACTGGGGTTAAGGGCTGACTCAGGGGGCTCTTCTGAGCCAGGTAGTTACACTGCGATTCTAAGGGCTGAGAAAACGCGCTTATTTCGGGCTGAAAAACACGTTTTGAAAACTGTCTTGTTCCTGCCCTATAACTTACATGGGGGTGACCAAAGTTGCCAAAACGTGTTTATTTCTGCTGATAAACACGTTTTGACAATTTCAGCACACTGGGGTTAAGGGCCGACTCAGTGGGCACTTTTCAATCACGCAGGTACACTGCGATTCTAAGGGCTGAGAAAACGCGTTTATTTCGGGCTGAAAAACACGTTTTGAAAACTGTGCTGTTCCTGCCCTATAACTTACATGGGGGTGACCAAAGTTGCCAAAACGTGTTTATTTCTGCTGATAAACACGTTTTGACAATTACAGCACACTGGGGTTAAGGGCCGACTCAGTGGGCACTTTTCAACCAAGCAGGTACACTGCGATTCTAAGGGCTGAGAAAACGCGTTTATTTCGGGCTGAAAAACACGTTTTGAAAACTGTGCTGTTCCTGCCCTATAACTTACATGGGGGTGACCAAAGTTGCCTAAACGTCTTTATTTCTGCTGAAAAACACGTTTTGACAATTTCAGCACACTGGGGTTAAGGGCCGACTCAGGGGGCTCTTCTGAGCCAGGCAGTTACACTGCGATTCTAAGGGCTGAGAAAACGCGCATATTTCGGGCTGAAAAACACGTTTTGAAAACTGTGCTGTTCCTGCCCTATAACTTACATGGGGGTGACCAAAGTTGCCAAAACGTGTTTATTTCTGCTGATAAACACGTTTTGACAATTTCAGCACACTGGGGTTAAGGGCCGACTCAGTGGGCACTTTTCAACCAAGCAGGTACACTGCGATTCTAAGGGCTGAGAAAACGCGTTTATTTCAGGCTGAAAAACACGTTTTGAAAACTGTGCTGTTCCTGCCCTATAACTTACATGGGGGTGACCAAAGTTGCCAAAACGTGTTTATTTCTGCTGATAAACACGTTTTGACAATTTCAGCACACTGGGGTTAAGGGCCGACTCAGTGGGCACTTTTAAACCAAGCAGGTACACTGCGATTCTAAGGGCTGAGAAAACGCGTTTATTTCGGGCTGAAAAACACGTTTTGAAAACTGTGCTGTTCCTGCCCTATAACTTACATGGGGGTGAACAAAGTTGCCAAAACGTGTTTATTTCTGCTGATAAACACGTTTTGACAATTTCAGCACACTGGGGTTAAGGGCCGACTCAGGGGGCTCTTCTGAGCCAGGCAGTTACACTGCGATTCTAAGGGCTGAGAAAACGCGCTTATTTCGGGCTGAAAAACACGTTTTGAAAACTGTCTTGTTCCTGCCCTATAACTTACATGGGGGTGACCAAAGTTGCCTAAACGTCTTTATTTCTGCTGAAAAACACGTTTTGACAATTTCAGCACACTGGGGTTAAGGGCCGACTCAGGGGGCTCTTCTGAGCCAGGCAGTTACACTGCGATTCTAAGGGCTGAGAAAACGCGCTTATTTCGGGCTGAAAAACACGTTTTGAAAACTGTGCTGTTCCTGCCCTATAACTTACATGGGGGTGACTAAAGTTGCCTAAACGTCTTTATTTCTGCTGAAAAACACGTTTTGACAATTTCAGCACACTGGGGTAAAGGCTGACTCAGGGGGCTCTTCTGAGCCAGGCAGTTACACTGCGATTCTAAGGGCTGAGAAAACGCGTTTATTTCGGGCTGAAAAACACGTTTTGAAAACTGTGCTGTTCCTGCCCTATAACTTACATGGGGGTGACCAAAGTTGCCTAAACGTGTTTATTTCTGCTGATAAACACGTTTTGACAATTTCAGCACACTGGGGTTAAGGGCCGACTCAGTGGGCACTTTTCAACCAAGCAGGTACACTGCGATTCTAAGGGCTGAGAAAACGCGTTTATTTCGGGCTGAAAAACACGTTTTGAAAACTGTGCTGTTCCTGCCCTATAACTTACATGGGGGTGACCAAAGTTGCCAAAACGTGTTTATTTCTGCTGATAAACACGTTTTGACAATTTCAGCACACTGGGGTTAAGGGCCGACTCAGGGGGCTCTTCTGAGCCAGGCAGTTACACTGCGATTCTAAGGGATGAGAAAACGCGCTTATTTCGGGCTGAAAAACACGTTTTGAAAACTGTCTTGTTCCTGCCCTATAACTTACATGGGGGTGACCAAAGTTGCCTAAACGTGTTTATTTCTGCTGATAAACACGTTTTGACAATTTCAGCACACTGGGGTTAAGGGCCGACTCAGTGGGCACTTTTCAACCAAGCAGGTACACTGCGATTCTAAGGGCTGAGAAAACGCGTTTATTTCGGGCTGAAAAACACGTTTTGAAAACTGTGCTGTTCCTGCCCTATAACTTACATGGGGGTGACCAAAGTTGCCAAAACGTGTTTATTTCTGCTGATAAACACGTTTTGACAATTTCAGCACACTGGGGTTAAGGGCCGACTCAGGGGGCTCTTCTGAGCCAGGCAGTTACACTGCGATTCTAAGGGCTGAGAAAACGCGCTTATTTCGGGCTGAAAAACACGTTTTGAAAACTGTCTTGTTCCTGCCCTATAACTTACATGGGGGTGACCAAAGTTGCCTAAACGTGTTTATTTCTGCTGATAAACACGTTTTGACAATTTCAGCACACTGGGGTTAAGGGCCGACTCAGTGGGCACTTTTCAACCAAGCAGGTACACTGCGATTCTAAGGGCTGAGAAAACGCGTTTATTTCGGGCTGAAAAACACGTTTTGAAAACTGTGCTGTTCCTGCCCTATAACTTACATGGGGGTGACCAAAGTTGCCAAAACGTGTTTATTTCTGCTGATAAACACGTTTTGACAATTTCAGCACACTGGGGTTAAGGGCCGACTCAGGGGGCTCTTCTGAGCCAGGCAGTTACACTGCGATTCTAAGGGCTGAGAAAACGCGCTTATTTCGGGCTGAAAAACACGTTTTGAAAACTGTGCTGTTCCTGCCCTATAACTTACATGGGGGTGACCAAAGTTGCCTAAACGTGTTTATTTCTGCTGATAAACACGTTTTGACAATTTCAGCACACTGGGGTTAAGGGCCGACTCAGTGGGCACTTTTCAACCAAGCAGGTACACTGCGATTCTAAGGGCTGAGAAAACGCGTTTATTTCGGACTGAAAAACACGTTTTGACAATTTCAGCACACTGGGGTTAAGGGCTGACTCAGGGGGCTCTTCTGAGCCAGGCAGTTACACTGCGATTCTAAGGGCTGAGAAAACGCGCTTATTTCGGGCTGAAAAACACGTTTTGAAAACTGTGCTGTTCCTGCCCTATAACTTACATGGGGGTGACCAAAGTTGCCTAAACGTGTTTATTTCTGCTGATAAACACGTTTTGACAATTTCAGCACACTGGGGTTAAGGGCCGACTCAGTGGGCACTTTTCAACCAAGCAGATACACTGCGATTCTAAGGGCTGAGAAAACGCGTTTATTTCGGGCTAAAAAACACCTATTGAAAACTGTGCTGTTCCTGCCCTATAACTTACATGGGGGTGATCAAAGTTGCCAAAACGTGTTTATTTCTGCTGATAAACACGTTTTGACAATTTCAGCACACTGGGGTTAAGGGCCGACTCAGTGGGCACTTTTCAACCAAGCAGGTACACTGCGATTCTAAGGGCTGAGAAAACGCGTTTATTTCGGGCTTAAAAACACGTTTTGAAAACTGTGCTGTTCCTGCCCTATAACTTACATGGGGGTGACCAAAGTTGCCAAAACGTGTATATTTCTGCTGATAAACACGTTTTGACAATTTCAGCACACTGGGGTTAAGGGCCGACTCAGGGGGCTCTTCTGAGCCAGGCAGTTACACTGCGATTCTAAGGGCTGAGAAAACGCGCTTATTTCGGGCTGAAAAACACGTTTTGAAAACTGTCTTGTTCCTGCCCTATAACTTACATGGGGGTGACCAAAGTTGCCTAAACGTGTTTATTTCTGCTGATAAACACGTTTTGACAATTTCAGCACACTGGGGTTAAGGGCCGACTCAGTGGGCACTTTTCAACCAAGCAGGTACACTGCGATTCTAAGGGCTGAGAAAACGCGTTTATTTCGGGCTGAAAAACACGTTTTGAAAACTGTGCTGTTCCTGCCCTATAACTTACATGGGGGTGACCAAAGTTGCCAAAACGTGTTTATTTCTGCTGATAAACACGTTTTGACAATTTCAGCACACTGGGGTTAAGGGCCGACTCAGTGGGCACTTTTCAACCAAGCAGGTACACTGCGATTCTAAGGGCTGAGAAAACGCGTTTATTTCGGGCTGAAAAACACGTTTTGAAAACTGTGCTGTTCCTGCCCTATAACTTACATGGGGGTGACCAAAGTTGCCAAAACGTGTTTATTTCTGCTGATAAACACGTTTTGACAATTTCAGCACACTGGGGTTAAGGGCCGACTCAGTGGGCACTTTTCAACCAAGCAGGTACACTGCGATTCTAAGGGCTGAGAAAACGCGTTTATTTCGGGCTGAAAAACACGTTTTGAAAACTGTGCTGTTCCTGCCCTATAACTTACATGGGGGTGACCAAAGTTGCCAAAACGTGTTTATTTCTGCTGATAAACACGTTTTGACAATTTCAGCACACTGGGGTTAAGGGCTGACTCAGGGGGCTCTTCTGAGCCAGGTAGTTACACTGCGATTCTAAGGGCTGAGAAAACGCGCTTATTTCGGGCTGAAAAACACGTTTTGAAAACTGTCTTGTTCCTGCCCTATAACTTACATGGGGGTGACCAAAGTTGCCTAAACGTGTTTATTTCTGCTGATAAACACGTTTTGACAATTTCAGCACACTGGGGTTAAGGGCCGACTCAGTGGGCACTTTTCAACCAAGCAGGTACACTGCGATTCTAAGGGCTGAGAAAACGCGTTTATTTCGGGCTGAAAAACACGTTTTGAAAACTGTGCTGTTCCTGCCCTATAACTTACATGGGGGTGACCAAAGTTGCCAAAACGTGTTTATTTCTGCTGATAAACACGTTTTGACAATTTCAGCACACTGGGGTTAAGGGCCGACTCAGTGGGCACTTTTCAACCAAGCAGGTACACTGCGATTCTAAGGGCTGAGAAAACGCGTTTATTTCGGGCTGAAAAACACGTTTTGAAAACTGTGCTGTTCCTGCCCTATAACTTACATGGGGGTGACCAAAGTTGCCAAAACGTGTTTATTTCTGCTGATAAACACGTTTTGACAATTTCAGCACACTGGGGTTAAGGGCTGACTCAGGGGGCTCTTCTGAGCCAGGCAGTTACACTGCGATTCTAAGGGCTGAGAAAACGCGTTTATTTCGGGCTGAAAAACACGTTTTGAAAACTGTCTTGTTCCTGCCCTATAACTTACATGGGGGTGACCAAAGTTGCCAAAACGTGTTTATTTCTGCTGATAAACACGTTTTGACAATTTCAGCACACTGGGGTTAAGGGCCGACTCAGTGGGCACTTTTCAATCACGCAGGTACACTGCGATTCTAAGGGCTGAGAAAACGCGTTTATTTCGGGCTGAAAAACACGTTTTGAAAACTGTGCTGTTCCTGCCCTATAACTTACATGGGGGTGACCAAAGTTGCCTAAACGTCTTTATTTCTGCTGAAAAACACGTTTTGACAATTTCAGCACACTGGGGTTAAGGGCTGACTCAGGGGGCTCTTCTGAGCCAGGCAGTTACACTGCGATTCTAAGGGCTGAGAAAACGCGCATATTTCGGGCTGAAAAACACGTTTTGAAAACTGTGCTGTTCCTGCCCTATAACTTACATGGGGGTGACCAAAGTTGCCAAAACGTGTTTATTTCTGCTGATAAACACGTTTTGACAATTTCAGCACACTGGGGTTAAGGGCTGACTCAGGGGGCTCTTCTGAGCCAGGTAGTTACACTGCGATTCTAAGGGCTGAGAAAACGCGCTTATTTCGGGCTGAAAAACACGTTTTGAAAACTGTCTTGTTCCTGCCCTATAACTTACATGGGGGTGACCAAAGTTGCCTAAACGTGTTTATTTCTGCTGATAAACACGTTTTGACAATTTCAGCACACTGGGGTTAAGGGCCGACTCAGTGGGCACTTTTCAACCAAGCAGGTACACTGCGATTCTAAGGGCTGAGAAAACGCGTTTATTTCGGGCTGAAAAACACGTTTTGAAAACTGTGCTGTTCCTGCCCTATAACTTACATGGGGGTGACCAAAGTTGCCAAAACGTGTTTATTTCTGCTGATAAACACGTTTTGACAATTTCAGCACACTGGGGTTAAGGGCCGACTCAGTGGGCACTTTTCAACCAAGCAGGTACACTGCGATTCTAAGGGCTGAGAAAACGCGTTTATTTCGGGCTGAAAAACACGTTTTGAAAACTGTGCTGTTCCTGCCCTATAACTTACATGGGGGTGACCAAAGTTGCCAAAACGTGTTTATTTCTGCTGATAAACACGTTTTGACAATTTCAGCACACTGGGGTTAAGGGCTGACTCAGGGGGCTCTTCTGAGCCAGGTAGTTACACTGCGATTCTAAGGGCTGAGAAAACGCGCTTATTTCGGGCTGAAAAACACGTTTTGAAAACTGTCTTGTTCCTGCCCTATAACTTACATGGGGGTGACCAAAGTTGCCTAAACGTGTTTATTTCTGCTGATAAACACGTTTTGACAATTTCAGCACACTGGGGTTAAGGGCCGACTCAGTGGGCACTTTTCAACCAAGCAGGTACACTGCGATTCTAAGTGCTGAGAAAACGCGTTTATTTCGGGCTGAAAAACACGTTTTGAAAACTGTGCTGTTCCTGCCCTATAACTTACATGGGGGTGACCAAAGTTGCCAAAACGTGTTTATTTCTGCTGATAAACACGTTTTGACAATTTCAGCACACTGGGGTTAAGGGCCGACTCAGTGGGCACTTTTCAACCAAGCAGGTACACTGCGATTCTAAGGGCTGAGAAAACGCGTTTATTTCGGGCTGAAAAACACGTTTTGAAAACTGTGCTGTTCCTGCCCTATAACTTACATGGGGGTGACCAAAGTTGCCAAAACGTGTTTATTTCTGCTGATAAACACGTTTTGACAATTTCAGCACACTGGGGTTAAGGGCTGACTCAGGGGGCTCTTCTGAGCCAGGTAGTTACACTGCGATTCTAAGGGCTGAGAAAACGCGCTTATTTCGGGCTGAAAAACACGTTTTGAAAACTGTCTTGTTCCTGCCCTATAACTTACATGGGGGTGACCAAAGTTGCCTAAACGTGTTTATTTCTGCTGATAAACACGTTTTGACAATTTCAGCACACTGGGGTTAAGGGCCGACTCAGTGGGCACTTTTCAACCAAGCAGGTACACTGCGATTCTAAGGGCTGAGAAAACGCGTTTATTTCGGGCTGAAAAACACGTTTTGAAAACTGTGCTGTTCCTGCCCTATAACTTACATGGGGGTGACCAAAGTTGCCAAAACGTGTTTATTTCTGCTGATAAACACGTTTTGACAATTTCAGCACACTGGGGTTAAGGGCTGACTCAGGGGGCTCTTCTGAGCCAGGTAGTTACACTGCGATTCTAAGGGCTGAGAAAACGCGCTTATTTCGGGCTGAAAAACACGTTTTGAAAACTGTCTTGTTCCTGCCCTATAACTTACATGGGGGTGACCAAAGTTGCCTAAACGTGTTTATTTCTGCTGATAAACACGTTTTGACAATTTCAGCACACTGGGGTTAAGGGCCGACTCAGTGGGCACTTTTCAACCAAGCAGGTACACTGCGATTCTAAGGGCTGAGAAAACGCGTTTATTTCGGGCTAAAAAACACCTTTTGAAAACTGTGCTGTTCCTGCCCTATAACTTACATGGGGGTGACCAAAGTTGCCTAAACGTGTTTATTTCTGCTGATAAACACGTTTTGACAATTTCAGCACACTGGGGTTAAGGGCCGACTCAGTGGGCACTTTTCAACCAAGCAGGTACACTGCGATTCTAAGGGCTGAGAAAACGCGTTTATTTCGGACTGAAAAACACGTTTTGACAATTTCAGCACACTGGGGTTAAGGGCTGACTCAGGGGGCTCTTCTGAGCCAGGCAGTTACACTGCGATTCTAAGGGCTGAGAAAACGCGCTTATTTCGGGCTGAAAAACACGTTTTGAAAACTGTGCTGTTCCTGCCCTATAACTTACATGGGGGTGACCAAAGTTGCCTAAACGTGTTTATTTCTGCTGATAAACAAGTTTTGACAATTTCAGCACACTGGGGTTAAGGGCCGACTCAGTGGGCACTTTTCAACCAAGCAGGTACACTGCGATTCTAAGGGCTGAGAAAACGCGTTTATTTCGGGCTAAAAAACACCTTTTGAAAACTGTGCTGTTCCTGCCCTATAACTTACATGGGGGTGACCAAAGTTGCCAAAACGTGTTTATTTCTGCTGATAAACACGTTTTGACAATTTCAGCACACTGGGGTTAAGGGCCGACTCAGTGGGCACTTTTCAACCAAGCAGGTACACTGCGATTCTAAGGGCTGAGAAAACGCGTTTATTTCGGGCTAAAAAACACGTTTTGAAAACTGTGCTGTTCCTGCCCTATAACTTACATGGGGGTGACCAAAGTTGCCAAAACGTGTTTATTTCTGCTGATAAACACGTTTTGACAATTTCAGCACACTGGGGTTAAGGGCCGACTCAGTGGGCACTTTTCAATCAAGCAGGTACACTGCGATTCTAAGGGCTGAGAAAACGCGTTTATTTCGGGCTGATAAACACGTTTTGACAATTTCAGCACACTGGGGTTAAGGGCCGACTCAGTGGGCACTTTTCAACCAAGCAGGTACACTGCGATTCTAAGGGCTGAGAAAACGCGTTTATTTCGGGCTGAAAAACACGTTTTGAAAACTGTGCTGTTCCTGCCCTATAACTTACATGGGGGTGACCAAAGTTGCCAAAACGTGTTTATTTCTGCTGATAAACACGTTTTGACAATTTCAGCACACTGGGGTTAAGGGCCGACTCAGGGGGCTCTTCTGAGCCAGGCAGTTACACTGCGATTCTAAGGGATGAGAAAACGCGCTTATTTCGGCTGAAAAACACGTTTTGAAAACTGTCTTGTTCCTGCCCTATAACTTACATGGGGGTGACCAAAGTTGCCTAAACGTGTTTATTTCTGCTGATAAACACGTTTTGACAATTTCAGCACACTGGGGTTAAGGGCCGACTCAGTGGGCACTTTTCAACCAAGCAGGTACACTGCGATTCTAAGGGCTGAGAAAACGCGTTTATTTCGGGCTGAAAAACACGTTTTGAAAACTGTGCTGTTCCTGCCCTATAACTTACATGGGGGTGACCAAAGTTGCCAAAACGTGTTTATTTCTGCTGATAAACACGTTTTGACAATTTCAGCACACTGGGGTTAAGGGCCGACTCAGGGGGCTCTTCTGAGCCAGGCAGTTACACTGCGATTCTAAGGGCTGAGAAAACGCGCTTATTTCGGGCTGAAAAACACGTTTTGAAAACTGTGCTGTTCCTGCCCTATAACTTACATGGGGGTGACCAAAGTTGCCTAAACGTCTTTATTTCTGCTGAAAAACACGTTTTGACAATTTCAGCACACTGGGGTTAAGGGCCGACTCAGTGGGCACTTTTCAACCAAGCAGGTACACTGCGATTCTAAGGGCTGAGAAAACGCGTTTATTTCGGGCTGAAAAACACGTTTTGAAAACTGTGCTGTTCCTGCCCTATAACTTACATGGGGGTGACCAAAGTTGCCAAAACGTGTTTATTTCTGCTGATAAACACGTTTTGACAATTTCAGCACACTGGGGTTAAGGGCTGACTCAGGGGGCTCTTCTGAGCCAGGTAGTTACACTGCGATTCTAAGGGCTGAGAAAACGCGCTTATTTCGGGCTGAAAAACACGTTTTGAAAACTGTCTTGTTCCTGCCCTATAACTTACATGGGGGTGACCAAAGTTGTCTAAACGTGTTTATTTCTGCTGATAAACACGTTTTGACAATTTCAGCACACTGGGGTTAAGGGCCGACTCAGTGGGCACTTTTCAACCAAGCAGGTACACTGCGATTCTAAGGGCTGAGAAAACGCGTTTATTTCGGGCTGAAAAACACGTTTTGAAAACTGTGCTGTTCCTGCCCTATAACTTACATGGGGGTGACCAAAGTTGCCAAAACGTGTTTATTTCTGCTGATAAACACGTTTTGACAATTTCAGCACACTGGGGTTAAGGGCCGACTCAGTGGGCACTTTTCAACCAAGCAGGTACACTGCGATTCTAAGGGCTGAGAAAACGCGTTTATTTCGGGCTGAAAAACACGTTTTGAAAACTGTGCTGTTCCTGCCCTATAACTTACATGGGGGTGACCAAAGTTGCCAAAACGTGTTTATTTCTGCTGATAAACACGTTTTGACAATTTCAGCACACTGGGGTTAAGGGCTGACTCAGGGGGCTCTTCTGAGCCAGGTAGTTACACTGCGATTCTAAGGGCTGAGAAAACGCGCTTATTTCGGGCTGAAAAACACGTTTTGAAAACTGTCTTGTTCCTGCCCTATAACTTACATGGGGGTGACCAAAGTTGCCTAAACGTGTTTATTTCTGCTGATAAACACGTTTTGACAATTTCAGCACACTGGGGTTAAGGGCCGACTCAGTGGGCACTTTTCAACCAAGCAGGTACACTGCGATTCTAAGTGCTGAGAAAACGCGTTTATTTCGGGCTGAAAAACACGTTTTGAAAACTGTGCTGTTCCTGCCCTATAACTTACATGGGGGTGACCAAAGTTGCCAAAACGTGTTTATTTCTGCTGATAAACACGTTTTGACAATTTCAGCACACTGGGGTTAAGGGCCGACTCAGTGGGCACTTTTCAACCAAGCAGGTACACTGCGATTCTAAGGGCTGAGAAAACGCGTTTATTTCGGGCTGAAAAACACGTTTTGAAAACTGTGCTGTTCCTGCCCTATAACTTACATGGGGGTGACCAAAGTTGCCAAAACGTGTTTATTTCTGCTGATAAACACGTTTTGACAATTTCAGCACACTGGGGTTAAGGGCTGACTCAGGGGGCTCTTCTGAGCCAGGTAGTTACACTGCGATTCTAAGGGCTGAGAAAACGCGCTTATTTCGGGCTGAAAAACACGTTTTGAAAACTGTCTTGTTCCTGCCCTATAACTTACATGGGGGTGACCAAAGTTGCCTAAACGTGTTTATTTCTGCTGATAAACACGTTTTGACAATTTCAGCACACTGGGGTTAAGGGCCGACTCAGTGGGCACTTTTCAACCAAGCAGGTACACTGCGATTCTAAGGGCTGAGAAAACGCGTTTATTTCGGGCTGAAAAACACGTTTTGAAAACTGTGCTGTTCCTGCCCTATAACTTACATGGGGGTGACCAAAGTTGCCAAAACGTGTTTATTTCTGCTGATAAACACGTTTTGACAATTTCAGCACACTGGGGTTAAGGGCTGACTCAGGGGGCTCTTCTGAGCCAGGCAGTTACACTGCGATTCTAAGGGCTGAGAAAACGCGCTTATTTCGGGCTGAAAAACACGTTTTGAAAACTGTCTTGTTCCTGCCCTATAACTTACATGGGGGTGACCAAAGTTGCCTAAACGTGTTTATTTCTGCTGATAAACACGTTTTGACAATTTCAGCACACTGGGGTTAAGGGCCGACTCAGTGGGCACTTTTCAACCAAGCAGGTACACTGCGATTCTAAGGGCTGAGAAAACGCGTTTATTTCGGGCTAAAAAACACCTTTTGAAAACTGTGCTGTTCCTGCCCTATAACTTACATGGGGGTGACCAAAGTTGCCTAAACGTGTTTATTTCTGCTGATAAACACGTTTTGACAATTTCAGCACACTGGGGTTAAGGGCCGACTCAGTGGGCACTTTTCAACCAAGCAGGTACACTGCGATTCTAAGGGCTGAGAAAACGCGTTTATTTCGGACTGAAAAACACGTTTTGACAATTTCAGCACACTGGGGTTAAGGGCTGACTCAGGGGGCTCTTCTGAGCCAGGCAGTTACACTGCGATTCTAAGGGCTGAGAAAACGCGCTTATTTCGGGCTGAAAAACACGTTTTGAAAACTGTGCTGTTCCTGCCCTATAACTTACATGGGGGTGACCAAAGTTGCCTAAACGTGTTTATTTCTGCTGATAAACACGTTTTGACAATTTCAGCACACTGGGGTTAAGGGCCGACTCAGTGGGCACTTTTCAACCAAGCAGGTACACTGCGATTCTAAGGGCTGAGAAAACGCGTTTATTTCGGGCTAAAAAACACCTTTTGAAAACTGTGCTGTTCCTGCCCTATAACTTACATGGGGGTGACCAAAGTTGCCAAAACGTGTTTATTTCTGCTGATAAACACGTTTTGACAATTTCAGCACACTGGGGTTAAGGGCCGACTCAGTGGGCACTTTTCAACCAAGCAGGTACACTGCGATTCTAAGGGCTGAGAAAACGCGTTTATTTCGGGCTAAAAAACACGTTTTGAAAACTGTGCTGTTCCTGCCCTATAACTTACATGGGGGTGACCAAAGTTGCCAAAACGTGTTTATTTCTGCTGATAAACACGTTTTGACAATTTCAGCACACTGGGGTTAAGGGCCGACTCAGTGGGCACTTTTCAATCAAGCAGGTACACTGCGATTCTAAGGGCTGAGAAAACGCGTTTATTTCGGGCTGAAAAACACGTTTTGAAAACTGTGCTGTTCCTGCCCTATAACTTACATGGGGGTGACCAAAGTTGCCAAAACGTGTTTATTTCTGCTGATAAACACGTTTTGACAATTTCAGCACACTGGGGTTAAGGGCCGACTCAGGGGGCTCTTCTGAGCCAGGCAGTTACACTGCGATTCTAAGGGCTGAGAAAACGCGCTTATTTCGGGCTGAAAAACACGTTTTGAAAACTGTCTTGTTCCTGCCTTATAACTTACATGGGGGTGACCAAAGTTGCCTAAACGTGTTTATTTCTGCTGATAAACACGTTTTGACAATTTCAGCACACTGGGGTTAAGGGCCGACTCAGTGGGCACTTTTCAACCAAGCAGGTACACTGCGATTCTAAGGGCTGAGAAAACGCGTTTATTTCGGGCTGAAAAACACGTTTTGAAAACTGTGCTGTTCCTGCCCTATAACTTACATGGGGGTGACCAACGTTGCCAAAACGTGTTTATTTCTGCTGATAAACACGTTTTGACAATTTCAGCACACTGGGGTTAAGGGCCGACTCAGTGGGCACTTTTCAACCAAGCAGGTACACTGCGATTCTAAGGGCTGAGAAAACGCGTTTATTTCGGGCTGAAAAACACGTTTTGAAAACTGTGCTGTTCCTGCCCTATAACTTACATGGGGGTGACCAAAGTTGCCAAAACGTGTTTATTTCTGCTGATAAACACGTTTTGACAATTTCAGCACACTGGGGTTAAGGGCCGACTCAGTGGGCACTTTTCAACCAAGCAGGTACACTGCGATTCTAAGGGCTGAGAAAACGCGTTTATTTCGGGCTGAAAAACACGTTTTGAAAACTGTGCTGTTCCTGCCCTATAACTTACATGGGGGTGACCAAAGTTGCCAAAACTTGTTTATTTCTGCTGATAAACACGTTTTGACAATTTCAGCACACTGGGGTTAAGGGCTGACTCAGGGGGCTCTTCTGAGCCAGGTAGTTACACTGCGATTCTAAGGGCTGAGAAAACGCGCTTATTTCGGGCTGAAAAACACGTTTTGAAAACTGTCTTGTTCCTGCCCTATAACTTACATGGGGGTGACCAAAGTTGCCTAAACGTGTTTATTTCTGCTGATAAACACGTTTTGACAATTTCAGCACACTGGGGTTAAGGGCCGACTCAGTGGGCACTTTTCAACCAAGCAGGTACACTGCGATTCTAAGGGCTGAGAAAACGCGTTTATTTCGGGCTGAAAAACACGTTTTGAAAACTGTGCTGTTCCTGCCCTATAACTTACATGGGGGTGACCAAAGTTGCCAAAACGTGTTTATTTCTGCTGATAAACACGTTTTGACAATTTCAGCACACTGGGGTTAAGGGCTGACTCAGGGGGCTCTTCTGAGCCAGGCAGTTACACTGCGATTCTAAGGGCTGAGAAAACGCGCTTATTTCGGGCTGAAAAACACGTTTTGAAAACTGTCTTGTTCCTGCCCTATAACTTACATGGGGGTGACCAAAGTTGCCTAAACGTGTTTATTTCTGCTGATAAACACGTTTTGACAATTTCAGCACACTGGGGTTAAGGGCCGACTCAGTGGGCACTTTTCAACCAAGCAGGTACACTGCGATTCTAAGGGCTGAGAAAACGCGTTTATTTCGGGCTGAAAAACACGTTTTGAAAACTGTGCTGTTCCTGCCCTATAACTTACATGGGGGTGACCAAAGTTGCCAAAACGTGTTTATTTCTGCTGATAAACACGTTTTGACAATTTCAGCACACTGGGGTTAAGGGCCGACTCAGTGGGCACTTTTCAACCAAGCAGGTACACTGCGATTCTAAGGGCTGAGAAAACGCGTTTATTTCGGGCTGAAAAACACGTTTTGAAAACTGTGCTGTTCCTGCCCTATAACTTACATGGGGGTGACCAAAGTTGCCAAAACGTGTTTATTTCTGCTGATAAACACGTTTTGACAATTTCAGCACACTGGGGTTAAGGGCTGACTCAGGGGGCTCTTCTGAGCCAGGCAGTTACACTGCGATTCTAAGGGCTGAGAAAACGCGCTTATTTCGGGCTGAAAAACACGTTTTGAAAACTGTCTTGTTCCTGCCCTATAACTTACATGGGGGTGACCAAAGTTGCCTAAACGTGTTTATTTCTGCTGATAAACACGTTTTGACAATTTCAGCACACTGGGGTTAAGGGCCGACTCAGTGGGCACTTTTCAACCAAGCAGGTACACTGCGATTCTAAGGGCTGAGAAAACGCGTTTATTTCGGGCTGAAAAACACGTTTTGAAAACTGTGCTGTTCCTGCCCTATAACTTACATGGGGGTGACCAAAGTTGCCAAAACGTGTTTATTTCTGCTGATAAACACGTTTTGACAATTTCAGCACACTGGGGTTAAGGGCCGACTCAGTGGGCACTTTTCAACCAAGCAGGTACACTGCGATTCTAAGGGCTGAGAAAACGCGTTTATTTCGGGCTGAAAAACACGTTTTGAAAACTGTGCTGTTCCTGCCCTATAACTTACATGGGGGTGACCAAAGTTGCCAAAACGTGTTTATTTCTGCTGATAAACACGTTTTGACAATTTCAGCACACTGGGGTTAAGGGCTGACTCAGGGGGCTCTTCTGAGCCAGGCAGTTACACTGCGATTCTAAGGGCTGAGAAAACGCGCTTATTTCGGGCTGAAAAACACGTTTTGAAAACTGTCTTGTTCCTGCCCTATAACTTACATGGGGGTGACCAAAGTTGCCTAAACGTGTTTATTTCTGCTGATAAACACGTTTTGACAATTTCAGCACACTGGGGTTAAGGGCCGACTCAGTGGGCACTTTTCAACCAAGCAGGTACACTGCGATTCTAAGGGCTGAGAAAACGCGTTTATTTCGGGCTGAAAAACACGTTTTGAAAACTGTGCTGTTCCTGCCCTATAACTTACATGGGGGTGACCAAAGTTGCCAAAACGTGTTTATTTCTGCTGATAAACACGTTTTGACAATTTCAGCACACTGGGGTTAAGGGCCGACTCAGTGGGCACTTTTCAATCACGCAGGTACACTGCGATTCTAAGGGCTGAGAAAACGCGTTTATTTCGGGCTGAAAAACACGTTTTGAAAACTGTGCTGTTCCTGCCCTATAACTTACATGGGGGTGACCAAAGTTGCCAAAACGTGTTTATTTCTGCTGATAAACACGTTTTGACAATTACAGCACACTGGGGTTAAGGGCCGACTCAGTGGGCACTTTTCAACCAAGCAGGTACACTGCGATTCTAAGGGCTGAGAAAACGCGTTTATTTCGGGCTGAAAAACACGTTTTGAAAACTGTGCTGTTCCTGCCCTATAACTTACATGGGGGTGACCAAAGTTGCCTAAACGTCTTTATTTCTGCTGAAAAACACGTTTTGACAATTTCAGCACACTGGGGTTAAGGGCTGACTCAGGGGGCTCTTCTGAGCCAGGCAGTTACACTGCGATTCTAAGGGCTGAGAAAACGCGCATATTTCGGGCTGAAAAACACGTTTTGAAAACTGTGCTGTTCCTGCCCTATAACTTACATGGGGGTGACCAAAGTTGCCAAAACGTGTTTATTTCTGCTGATAAACACGTTTTGACAATTTCAGCACACTGGGGTTAAGGGCCGACTCAGTGGGCACTTTTCAACCAAGCAGGTACACTGCGATTCTAAGGGCTGAGAAAACGCGTTTATTTCGGGCTGAAAAACACGTTTTGAAAACTGTGCTGTTCCTGCCCTATAACTTACATGGGGGTGACCAAAGTTGCCAAAACGTGTTTATTTCTGCTGATAAACACGTTTTGACAATTTCAGCACACTGGGGTTAAGGGCCGACTCAGTGGGCACTTTTAAACCAAGCAGGTACACTGCGATTCTAAGGGCTGAGAAAACGCGTTTATTTCGGGCTGAAAAACACGTTTTGAAAACTGTGCTGTTCCTGCCCTATAACTTACATGGGGGTGACCAAAGTTGCCAAAACGTGTTTATTTCTGCTGATAAACACGTTTTGACAATTTCAGCACAGTGGGGTTAAGGGCCGACTCAGTGGGCACTTTTCAACCAAGCAGGTACATTGCGATTCTAAGGGCTGAGAAAACGCGTTTATTTCGGGCTGAAAAACACGTTTTGAAAACTGTGCTGTTCCTGCCCTATAACTTACATGGGGGTGACCAAAGTTGCCAAAACGTGTTTATTTCTGCTGATAAACACGTTTTGACAATTTCAGCACACTGGGGTTAAGGGCTGACTCAGGGGGCTCTTCTGAGCCTGGCAGTTACACTGCGATTCTAAGGGCTGAGAAAACGCGTTTATTTCGGGCTGAAAAACACGTTTTGAAAACTGTCTTGTTCCTGCCCTATAACTTACATGGGGGTGACCAAAGTTGCCAAAACGTGTTTATTTCTGCTGATAAACACGTTTTGACAATTTCAGCACACTGGGGTTAAGGGCCGACTCAGTGGGCACTTTTCAATCACGCAGGTACACTGCGATTCTAAGGGCTGAGAAAACGCGTTTATTTCGGGCTGAAAAACACGTTTTGAAAACTGTGCTGTTCCTGCCCTATAACTTACATGGGGGTGACCAAAGTTGCCAAAACGTGTTTATTTCTGCTGATAAACACGTTTTGACAATTACAGCACACTGGGGTTAAGGGCCGACTCAGTGGGCACTTTTCAACCAAGCAGGTACACTGCGATTCTAAGGGCTGAGAAAACGCGTTTATTTCGGGCTGAAAAACACGTTTTGAAAACTGTGCTGTTCCTGCCCTATAACTTACATGGGGGTGACCAAAGTTGCCTAAACGTCTTTATTTCTGCTGAAAAACACGTTTTGACAATTTCAGCACACTGGGGTTAAGGGCCGACTCAGGGGGCTCTTCTGAGCCAGGCAGTTACACTGCGATTCTAAGGGCTGAGAAAACGCGCATATTTCGGGCTGAAAAACACGTTTTGAAAACTGTGCTGTTCCTGCCCTATAACTTACATGGGGGTGACCAAAGTTGCCAAAACGTGTTTATTTCTGCTGATAAACACGTTTTGACAATTTCAGCACACTGGGGTTAAGGGCCGACTCAGTGGGCACTTTTAAACCAAGCAGGTACACTGCGATTCTAAGGGCTGAGAAAACGCGTTTATTTCGGGCTGAAAAACACGTTTTGAAAACTGTGCTGTTCCTGCCCTATAACTTACATGGGGGTGAACAAAGTTGCCAAAACGTGTTTATTTCTGCTGATAAACACGTTTTGACAATTTCAGCACACTGGGGTTAAGGGCCGACTCAGGGGGCTCTTCTGAGCCAGGCAGTTACACTGCGATTCTAAGGGCTGAGAAAACGCGCTTATTTCGGGCTGAAAAACACGTTTTGAAAACTGTCTTGTTCCTGCCCTATAACTTACATGGGGGTGACCAAAGTTGCCTAAACGTCTTTATTTCTGCTGAAAAACACGTTTTGACAATTTCAGCACACTGGGGTTAAGGGCCGACTCAGGGGGCTCTTCTGAGCCAGGCAGTTACACTGCGATTCTAAGGGCTGAGAAAACGCGCTTATTTCGGGCTGAAAAACACGTTTTGAAAACTGTGCTGTTCCTGCCCTATAACTTACATGGGGGTGACTAAAGTTGCCTAAACGTCTTTATTTCTGCTGAAAAACACGTTTTGACAATTTCAGCACACTGGGGTTAAGGGCTGACTCAGGGGGCTCTTCTGAGCCAGGCAGTTACACTGCGATTCTAAGGGCTGAGAAAACGCGTTTATTTCGGGCTGAAAAACACGTTTTGAAAACTGTGCTGTTCCTGCCCTATAACTTACATGGGGGTGACCAAAGTTGCCTAAACGTGTTTATTTCTGCTGATAAACACGTTTTGACAATTTCAGCACACTGGGATTAAGGGCCGACTCAGTGGGCACTTTTCAACCAAGCAGGTACACTGCGATTCTAAGGGCTGAGAAAACGCGTTTATTTCGGGCTGAAAAACACGTTTTGAAAACTGTGCTGTTCCTGCCCTATAACTTACATGGGGGTGACCAAAGTTGCCAAAACGTGTTTATTTCTGCTGATAAACACGTTTTGACAATTTCAGCACACTGGGGTTAAGGGCCGACTCAGGGGGCTCTTCTGAGCCAGGCAGTTACACTGCGATTCTAAGGGCTGAGAAAACGCGTTTATTTCGGGCTGAAAAACACGTTTTGAAAACTGTGCTGTTCCTGCCCTATAACTTACATGGGGGTGACCAAAGTTGCCAAAACGTGTTTATTTCTGCTGATAAACACGTTTTGACAATTTCAGCACACTGGGGTTAAGGGCCGACTCAGGGGGCTCTTCTGTGCCAGGCAGTTACACTGCGATTCTAAGGGCTGAGAAAACGCGCTTATTTCGGGCTGAAAAACACGTTTTGAAAACTGTCTTGTTCCTGCCCTATAACTTACATGGGGGTGACCAAAGTTGCCTAAACGTGTTTATTTCTGCTGATAAACACGTTTTGACAATTTCAGCACACTGGGGTTAAGGGCCGACTCAGTGGGCACTTTTCAACCAAGCAGGTACACTGCGATTCTAAGGGCTGAGAAAACGCGTTTATTTCGGGCTGAAAAACACGTTTTGAAAACTGTGCTGTTCCTGCCCTATAACTTACATGGGGGTGACCAAAGTTGCCAAAACGTGTTTATTTCTGCTGATAAACACGTTTTGACAATTTCAGCACACTGGGGTTAAGGGCCGACTCAGGGGGCTCTTCTGAGCCAGGCAGTTACACTGCGATTCTAAGGGCTGAGAAAACGCGCTTATTTCGGGCTGAAAAACACGTTTTGAAAACTGTGCTGTTCCTGCCCTATAACTTACATGGGGGTGACCAAAGTTGCCTAAACGTGTTTATTTCTGCTGATAAACACGTTTTGACAATTTCAGCACACTGGGGTTAAGGGCCGACTCAGTGGGCACTTTTCAACCAAGCAGGTACACTGCGATTCTAAGGGCTGAGAAAACGCGTTTATTTCGGACTGAAAAACACGTTTTGACAATTTCAGCACACTGGGGTTAAGGGCTGACTCAGGGGGCTCTTCTGAGCCAGGCAGTTACACTGCGATTCTAAGGGCTGAGAAAACGCGCTTATTTCGGGCTGAAAAACACGTTTTGAAAACTGTGCTGTTCCTGCCCTATAACTTACATGGGGGTGACCAAAGTTGCCTAAACGTGTTTATTTCTGCTGATAAACACGTTTTGACAATTTCAGCACACTGGGGTTAAGGGCCGACTCAGTGGGCACTTTTCAACCAAGCAGATACACTGCGATTCTAAGGGCTGAGAAAACGCGTTTATTTCGGGCTAAAAAACACCTATTGAAAACTGTGCTGTTCCTGCCCTATAACTTACATGGGGGTGATCAAAGTTGCCAAAACGTGTTTATTTCTGCTGATAAACACGTTTTGACAATTTCAGCACACTGGGGTTAAGGGCCGACTCAGTGGGCACTTTTCAACCAAGCAGGTACACTGCGATTCTAAGGGCTGAGAAAACGCGTTTATTTCGGGCTTAAAAACACGTTTTGAAAACTGTGCTGTTCCTGCCCTATAACTTACATGGGGGTGACCAAAGTTGCCAAAACGTGTATATTTCTGCTGATAAACACGTTTTGACAATTTCAGCACACTGGGGTTAAGGGCCGACTCAGGGGGCTCTTCTGAGCCAGGCAGTTACACTGCGATTCTAAGGGCTGAGAAAACGCGCTTATTTCGGGCTGAAAAACACGTTTTGAAAACTGTCTTGTTCCTGCCCTATAACTTACATGGGGGTGACCAAAGTTGCCTAAACGTGTTTATTTCTGCTGATAAACACGTTTTGACAATTTCAGCACACTGGGGTTAAGGGCCGACTCAGTGGGCACTTTTCAACCAAGCAGGTACACTGCGATTCTAAGGGCTGAGAAAACGCGTTTATTTCGGGCTGAAAAACACGTTTTGAAAACTGTGCTGTTCCTGCCCTATAACTTACATGGGGGTGACCAAAGTTGCCAAAACGTGTTTATTTCTGCTGATAAACACGTTTTGACAATTTCAGCACACTGGGGTTAAGGGCCGACTCAGTGGGCACTTTTCAACCAAGCAGGTACACTGCGATTCTAAGGGCTGAGAAAACGCGTTTATTTCGGGCTGAAAAACACGTTTTGAAAACTGTGCTGTTCCTGCCCTATAACTTACATGGGGGTGACCAAAGTTGCCAAAACGTGTTTATTTCTGCTGATAAACACGTTTTGACAATTTCAGCACACTGGGGTTAAGGGCCGACTCAGTGGGCACTTTTCAACCAAGCAGGTACACTGCGATTCTAAGGGCTGAGAAAACGCGTTTATTTCGGGCTGAAAAACACGTTTTGAAAACTGTGCTGTTCCTGCCCTATAACTTACATGGGGGTGACCAAAGTTGCCAAAACGTGTTTATTTCTGCTGATAAACACGTTTTGACAATTTCAGCACACTGGGGTTAAGGGCTGACTCAGGGGGCTCTTCTGAGCCAGGTAGTTACACTGCGATTCTAAGGGCTGAGAAAACGCGCTTATTTCGGGCTGAAAAACACGTTTTGAAAACTGTCTTGTTCCTGCCCTATAACTTACATGGGGGTGACCAAAGTTGCCTAAACGTGTTTATTTCTGCTGATAAACACGTTTTGACAATTTCAGCACACTGGGGTTAAGGGCCGACTCAGTGGGCACTTTTCAACCAAGCAGGTACACTGCGATTCTAAGGGCTGAGAAAACGCGTTTATTTCGGGCTGAAAAACACGTTTTGAAAACTGTGCTGTTCCTGCCCTATAACTTACATGGGGGTGACCAAAGTTGCCAAAACGTGTTTATTTCTGCTGATAAACACGTTTTGACAATTTCAGCACACTGGGGTTAAGGGCCGACTCAGTGGGCACTTTTCAACCAAGCAGGTACACTGCGATTCTAAGGGCTGAGAAAACGCGTTTATTTCGGGCTGAAAAACACGTTTTGAAAACTGTGCTGTTCCTGCCCTATAACTTACATGGGGGTGACCAAAGTTGCCAAAACGTGTTTATTTCTGCTGATAAACACGTTTTGACAATTACAGCACACTGGGGTTAAGGGCTGACTCAGGGGGCTCTTCTGAGCCAGGCAGTTACACTGCGATTCTAAGGGCTGAGAAAACGCGCTTATTTCGGGCTGAAAAACACGTTTTGAAAACTGTCTTGTTCCTGCCCTATAACTTACATGGGGGTGACCAAAGTTGCCTAAACGTGTTTATTTCTGCTGATAAACACGTTTTGACAATTTCAGCACACTGGGGTTAAGGGCCGACTCAGTGGGCACTTTTCAACCAAGCAGGTACACTGCGATTCTAAGGGCTGAGAAAACGCGTTTATTTCGGGCTGAAAAACACGTTTTGAAAACTGTGCTGTTCCTGCCCTATAACTTACATGGGGGTGACCAAAGTTGCCAAAACGTGTTTATTTCTGCTGATAAACACGTTTTGACAATTTCAGCACAGTGGGGTTAAGGGCCGACTCAGTGGGCACTTTTCAACCAAGCAGGTACATTGCGATTCTAAGGGCTGAGAAAACGCGTTTATTTCGGGCTGAAAAACACGTTTTGAAAACTGTGCTGTTCCTGCCCTATAACTTACATGGGGGTGACCAAAGTTGCCAAAACGTGTTTATTTCTGCTGATAAACACGTTTTGACAATTTCAGCACACTGGGGTTAAGGGCTGACTCAGGGGGCTCTTCTGAGCCAGGCAGTTACACTGCGATTCTAAGGGCTGAGAAAACGCGTTTATTTCGGGCTGAAAAACACGTTTTGAAAACTGTGCTGTTCCTGCCCTATAACTTACATGGGGGTGACCAAAGTTGCCAAAACGTGTTTATTTCTGCTGATAAACACGTTTTGACAATTTCAGCACAGTGGGGTTAAGGGCCGACTCAGTGGGCACTTTTCAACCAAGCAGGTACATTGCGATTCTAAGGGCTGAGAAAACGCGTTTATTTCGGGCTGAAAAACACGTTTTGAAAACTGTGCTGTTCCTGCCCTATAACTTACATGGGGGTGACCAAAGTTGCCAAAACGTGTTTATTTCTGCTGATAAACACGTTTTGACAATTTCAGCACACTGGGGTTAAGGGCTGACTCAGGGGGCTCTTCTGAGCCAGGCAGTTACACTGCGATTCTAAGGGCTGAGAAAACGCGTTTATTTCGGGCTGAAAAACACGTTTTGAAAACTGTCTTGTTCCTGCCCTATAACTTACATGGGGGTGACCAAAGTTGCCAAAACGTGTTTATTTCTGCTGATAAACACGTTTTGACAATTTCAGCACACTGGGGTTAAGGGCCGACTCAGTGGGCACTTTTCAATCACGCAGGTACACTGCGATTCTAAGGGCTGAGAAAACGCGTTTATTTCGGGCTGAAAAACACGTTTTGAAAACTGTGCTGTTCCTGCCCTATAACTTACATGGGGGTGACCAAAGTTGCCTAAACGTCTTTATTTCTGCTGAAAAACACGTTTTGACAATTTCAGCACACTGGGGTTAAGGGCTGACTCAGGGGGCTCTTCTGAGCCAGGCAGTTACACTGCGATTCTAAGGGCTGAGAAAACGCGCATATTTCGGGCTGAAAAACACGTTTTGAAAACTGTGCTGTTCCTGCCCTATAACTTACATGGGGGTGACCAAAGTTGCCAAAACGTGTTTATTTCTGCTGATAAACACGTTTTGACAATTTCAGCACACTGGGGTTAAGGGCCGACTCAGTGGGCACTTTTCAACCAAGCAGGTACACTGCGATTCTAAGGGCTGAGAAAACGCGTTTATTTCGGGCTGAAAAACACGTTTTGAAAACTGTGCTGTTCCTGCCCTATAACTTACATGGGGTTGACCAAAGTTGCCAAAACGTGTTTATTTCTGCTGATAAACACGTTTTGACAATTTCAGCACACTGGGGTTAAGGGCCGACTCAGTGGGCACTTTTCAACCAAGCAGGTACACTGCGATTCTAAGGGCTGAGAAAACGCGTTTATTTCGGGCTGAAAAACACGTTTTGAAAACTGTGCTGTTCCTACCCTATAACTTACATGGGGGTGACCAAAGTTGCCAAAACGTGTTTATTTCTGCTGATAAACACGTTTTGACAATTTCAGCTCACTGGGGTTAAGGGCCGACTCAGTGGGCACTTTTCAACCAAGCAGGTACACTGCGATTCTAAGGGCTGAGAAAACGCGTTTATTTCGGGCTGAAAAACACGTTTTGAAAACTGTGCTGTTCCTGCCCTATAACTTACATGGGGGTGACCAAAGTTGCCAAAACGTGTTTATTTCTGCTGATAAACACGTTTTGACAATTTCAGCATACTGGGGTTAAGGGCTGACTCAGGGGGCTCTTCTGAGCCAGGCAGTTACACTGCGATTCTAAGGGCTGAGAAAACGCGCTTATTTCGGGCTGAAAAACACGTTTTGAAAACTGTCTTGTTCCTGCCCTATAACTTACATGGGGGTGACCAAAGTTGCCTAAACGTGTTTATTTCTGCTGATAAACACGTTTTGACAATTTCAGCACACTGGGGTTAAGGGCCGACTCAGTGGGCACTTTTCAACCAAGCAGGTACACTGCGATTCTAAGGGCTGAGAAAACGCGTTTATTTCGGGCTGAAAAACACGTTTTGAAAACTGTGCTGTTCCTGCCCTATAACTTACATAGGGGTGACCAAAGTTGCCAAAACGTGTTTATTTCTGCTGATAAACACGTTTTGACAATTTCAGCACACTGGGGTTAAGGGCCGACTCAGTGGGCACTTTTCAACCAAGCAGGTACACTGCGATTCTAAGGGCTGAGAAAACGCGTTTATTTCGGGCTGAAAAACACGTTTTGAAAACTGTGCTGTTCCTGCCCTATAACTTACATGGGGGTGACCAAAGTTGCCTAAACGTCTTTATTTCTGCTGATAAACACGTTTTGACAATTTCAGCACACTGGGGTTAAGGGCTGACTCAGGGGGCTCTTCTGAGCCAGGCAGTTACACTGCGATTCTAAGGGCTGAGAAAACGCGCTTATTTCGGGCTGAAAAACACGTTTTGAAAACTGTCTTGTTCCTGCCCTATAACTTACATGGGGGTGACCAAAGTTGCCAAAACGTGTTTATTTCTGCTGATAAACACGTTTTGACAATTTCAGCACACTGGGGTTAAGGGCCGACTCAGTGGGCACTTTTCAATCAAGCAGGTACACTGCGATTCTAAGGGCTGAGAAAACGCGTTTATTTCGGGCTGAAAAACACGTTTTGAAAACTGTGCTGTTCCTGCCCTATAACTTACATGGGGGTGACCAAAGTTGCCTAAACGTGTTTATTTCTGCTGATAAACACGTTTTGACAATTTCAGCACACTGGGGTTAAGGGCCGACTCAGTGGGCACTTTTCAAACAAGCAGGTACACTGCGATTCTAAGGGCTGAGAAAACGCGTTTATTTCGGGCTGAAAAACACGTTTTGAAAACTGTGCTGTTCCTGCCCTATAACTTACATGGGGGTGACCAAAGTTGCCTAAACGTCTTTATTTCTGCTGATAAACACGTTTTGACAATTTCAGCACACTGGGGTTAAGGGCTGACTCAGGGGGCTCTTCTGAGCCAGGCAGTTACACTGCGATTCTAAGGGCTGAGAAAACGCGCTTATTTCGGGCTGAAAAACACGTTTTGAAAACTGTGCTGTTCCTGCCCTATAACTTACATGGGGGTGACCAAAGTTGCCAAAACGTGTTTATTTCTGCTGATAAACACGTTTTGACAATTTCAGCACACTGGGGTTAAGGGCTGACTCAGGGGGCTCTTCTGAGCCAGGCAGTTACACTGCGATTCTAAGGGCTGAGAAAACGCGTTTATTTCGGGCTGAAAAACACGTTTTGAAAACTGTCTTGTTCCTGCCCTATAACTTACATGGGGGTGACCAAAGTTGCCAAAACGTGTTTATTTCTGCTGATAAACACGTTTTGACAATTTCAGCACACTGGGGTTAAGGGCCGACTCAGTGGGCACTTTTCAATCACGCAGGTACACTGCGATTCTAAGGGCTGAGAAAACGCGTTTATTTCGGGCTGAAAAACACGTTTTGAAAACTGTGCTGTTCCTGCCCTATAACTTACATGGGGGTGACCAAAGTTGCCAAAACGTGTTTATTTCTGCTGATAAACACGTTTTGACAATTACAGCACACTGGGGTTAAGGGCCGACTCAGTGGGCACTTTTCAACCAAGCAGGTACACTGCGATTCTAAGGGCTGAGAAAACGCGTTTATTTCGGGCTGAAAAACACGTTTTGAAAACTGTGCTGTTCCTGCCCTATAACTTACATGGGGGTGACCAAAGTTGCCAAAACGTGTTTATTTCTGCTGATAAACACGTTTTGACAATTTCAGCACAGTGGGGTTAAGGGCCGACTCAGTGGGCACTTTTCAACCAAGCAGGTACATTGCGATTCTAAGGGCTGAGAAAACGCGTTTATTTCGGGCTGAAAAACACGTTTTGAAAACTGTGCTGTTCCTGCCCTATAACTTACATGGGGGTGACCAAAGTTGCCAAAACGTGTTTATTTCTGCTGATAAACACGTTTTGACAATTTCAGCACACTGGGGTTAAGGGCTGACTCAGGGGGCTCTTCTGAGCCTGGCAGTTACACTGCGATTCTAAGGGCTGAGAAAACGCGTTTATTTCGGGCTGAAAAACACGTTTTGAAAACTGTCTTGTTGCTGCCCTATAACTTACATGGGTTTGACCAAAGTTGCCAAAACGTGTTTATTTCTGCTGATAAACACGTTTTGACAATTTCAGCACACTGGGGTTAAGGGCCGACTCAGTGGGCACTTTTCAATCACGCAGGTACACTGCGATTCTAAGGGCTGAGAAAACGCGTTTATTTCGGGCTGAAAAACACGTTTTGAAAACTGTGCTGTTCCTGCCCTATAACTTACATGGGGGTGACCAAAGTTGCCAAAACGTGTTTATTTCTGCTGATAAACACGTTTTGACAATTACAGCACACTGGGGTTAAGGGCCGACTCAGTGGGCACTTTTCAACCAAGCAGGTACACTGCGATTCTAAGGGCTGAGAAAACGCGTTTATTTCGGGCTGAAAAACACGTTTTGAAAACTGTGCTGTTCCTGCCCTATAACTTACATGGGGGTGACCAAAGTTGCCTAAACGTCTTTATTTCTGCTGAAAAACACGTTTTGACAATTTCAGCACACTGGGGTTAAGGGCCGACTCAGGGGGCTCTTCTGAGCCAGGCAGTTACACTGCGATTCTAAGGGCTGAGAAAACGCGCATATTTCGGGCTGAAAAACACGTTTTGAAAACTGTGCTGTTCCTGCCCTATAACTTACATGGGGGTGACCAAAGTTGCCAAAACGTGTTTATTTCTGCTGATAAACACGTTTTGACAATTTCAGCACACTGGGGTTAAGGGCCGACTCAGTGGGCACTTTTCAACCAAGCAGGTACACTGCGATTCTAAGGGCTGAGAAAACGCGTTTATTTCGGGCTGAAAAACACGTTTTGAAAACTGTGCTGTTCCTGCCCTATAACTTACATGGGGGTGACCAAAGTTGCCAAAACGTGTTTATTTCTGCTGATAAACACGTTTTGACAATTTCAGCACACTGGGGTTAAGGGCCGACTCAGTGGGCACTTTTAAACCAAGCAGGTACACTGCGATTCTAAGGGCTGAGAAAACGCGTTTATTTCGGGCTGAAAAACACGTTTTGAAAACTGTGCTGTTCCTGCCCTATAACTTACATGGGGGTGACCAAAGTTGCCAAAACGTGTTTATTTCTGCTGATAAACACGTTTTGACAATTTCAGCACACTGGGGTTAAGGGCCGACTCAGTGGGCACTTTTCAACCAAGCAGGTACACTGCGATTCTAAGGGCTGAGAAAACGCGTTTATTTCGGGCTGAAAAACACGTTTTGAAAACTGTGCTGTTCCTGCCCTATAACTTACATGGGGGTGACCAAAGTTGCCAAAACGTGTTTATTTCTGCTGATAAACACGTTTTGACAATTTCAGCACACTGGGGTTAAGGGCCGACTCAGGGGGCTCTTCTGAGCCAGGCAGTTACACTGCGATTCTAAGGGCTGAGAAAACGCGCTTATTTCGGGCTGAAAAACACGTTTTGAAAACTGTCTTGTTCCTGCCCTATAACTTACATGGGGGTGACCAAAGTTGCCTAAACGTGTTTATTTCTGCTGATAAACACGTTTTGACAATTTCAGCACACTGGGGTTAAGGGCCGACTCAGTGGGCACTTTTCAACCAAGCAGGTACACTGCGATTCTAAGGGCTGAGAAAACGCGTTTATTTCGGGCTGAAAAACACGTTTTGAAAACTGTGCTGTTCCTGCCCTATAACTTACATGGGGGTGACCAAAGTTGCCAAAACGTGTTTATTTCTGCTGATAAACACGTTTTGACAATTTCAGCACACTGGGGTTAAGGGCATACTCAGTGGGCACTTTTCAACCAAGCAGGTACACTGCGATTCTAAGGGCTGAGAAAACGCGTTTATTTCGGACTGAAAAACACGTTTTGACAATTTCAGCACACTGGGGTTAAGGGCTGACTCAGGGGGCTCTTCTGAGCCAGGCAGTTACACTGCGATTCTTAGGGCTGAGAAAACGCGCTTATTTCGGGCTGAAAAACACGTTTTGAAAACTGTGCTGTTCCTGCCCTATAACTTACATGGGGGTGACCAAAGTTGCCTAAACGTGTTTATTTCTGCTGATAAACACGTTTTGACAATTTCAGCACACTGGGGTTAAGGGCCGACTCAGTGGGCACTTTTCAACCAAGCAGGTACACTGCGATTCTAAGGGCTGAGAAAACGCGTTTATTTCGGGCTAAAAAACACGTTTTGAAAACTGTGCTGTTCCTGCCCTATAACTTACATGGGGGTGACCAAAGTTGCCAAAACGTGTTTATTTCTGCTGATAAACACGTTTTGACAATTTCAGCACACTGGGGTTAAGGGCCGACTCAGTGGGCACTTTTCAATCAAGCAGGTACACTGCGATTCTAAGGGCTGAGAAAACGCGTTTATTTCGGGCTGAAAAACACGTTTTGAAAACTGTGCTGTTCCTGCCCTATAACTTACATGGGGGTGACCAAAGTTGCCAAAACGTGTTTATTTCTGCTGATAAACACGTTTTGACAATTTCAGCACACTGGGGTTAAGGGCCGACTCAGGGGGCTCTTCTGAGCCAGGCAGTTACACTGCGATTCTAAGGGCTGAGAAAACGCGCTTATTTCGGGCTGAAAAACACGTTTTGAAAACTGTCTTGTTCCTGCCCTATAACTTACATGGGGGTGACCAAAGTTGCCTAAACGTGTTTATTTCTGCTGATAAACACGTTTTGACAATTTCAGCACACTGGGGTTAAGGGCCGACTCAGTGGGCACTTTTCAACCAAGCAGGTACACTGCGATTCTAAGGGCTGAGAAAACGCGTTTATTTCGGGCTGAAAAAAACGTTTTGAAAACTGTGCTGCTCCTGCCCTATAACTTACATGGGGGTGACCAAAGTTGCCAAAACGTGTTTATTTCTGCTGATAAACACGTTTTGACAATTTCAGCACACTGGGGTTAAGGGCCGACTCAGTGGGCACTTTTCAACCAAGCAGGTACACTGCGATTCTAAGGGCTGAGAAAACGCGTTTATTTCGGGCTGAAAAACACGTTTTGAAAACTGTGCTGTTCCTGCCCTATAACTTACATGGGGGTGACCAAAGTTGCCAAAACGTGTTTATTTCTGCTGATAAACACGTTTTGACAATTTCAGCACACTGGGGTTAAGGGCCGACTCAGTGGGCACTTTTCAACCAAGCAGGTACACTGCGATTCTAAGGGCTGAGAAAACGCGTTTATTTCGGGCTGAAAAACACGTTTTGAAAACTGTGCTGTTCCTGCCCTATAACTTACATGGGGGTGACCAAAGTTGCCAAAACGTGTTTATTTCTGCTGATAAACACGTTTTGACAATTTCAGCACACTGGGGTTAAGGGCTGACTCAGGGGGCTCTTCTGAGCCAGGTAGTTACACTGCGATTCTAAGGGCTGAGAAAACGCGCTTATTTCGGGCTGAAAAACACGTTTTGAAAACTGTCTTGTTCCTGCCCTATAACTTACATGGGGGTGACCAAAGTTGCCTAAACGTGTTTATTTCTGCTGATAAACACGTTTTGACAATTTCAGCACACTGGGGTTAAGGGCCGACTCAGTGGGCACTTTTCAACCAAGCAGGTACACTGCGATTCTAAGGGCTGAGAAAACGCGTTTATTTCGGGCTGAAAAACACGTTTTGAAAACTGTGCTGTTCCTGCCCTATAACTTACATGGGGGTGACCAAAGTTGCCAAAACGTGTTTATTTCTGCTGATAAACACGTTTTGACAATTTCAGCACACTGGGGTTAAGGGCCGACTCAGTGGGCACTTTTCAACCAAGCAGGTACCCTGCGATTCTAAGGGCTGAGAAAACGCGTTTATTTCGGGCTGAAAAACACGTTTTGAAAACTGTGCTGTTCCTGCCCTATAACTTACATGGGGGTGACCATAGTTGCCAAAACGTGTTTATTTCTGCTGATAAACACGTTTTGACAATTTCAGCACACTGGGGTTAAGGGCTGACTCAGGGGGCTCTTCTGAGCCAGGCAGTTACACTGCGATTCTAAGGGCTGAGAAAACGCGCTTATTTCGGGCTGAAAAATACGTTTTGAAAACTGTCTTGTTCCTGCCCTATAACTTACATGGGGGTGACCAAAGTTGCCTAAACGTGTTTATTTCTGCTGATAAACACGTTTTGACAATTTCAGCACACTGGGGTTAAGGGCCGACTCAGTGGGCACTTTTCAACCAAGCAGGTACACTGCGATTCTAAGGGCTGAGAAAACGCGTTTATTTCGGGCTGAAAAACACGTTTTGAAAACTGTGCTGTTCCTGCCCTATAACTTACATGGGGGTGACCAAAGTTGCCAAAACGTGTTTATTTCTGCTGATAAACACGTTTTGACAATTTCAGCACAGTGGGGTTAAGGGCCGACTCAGTGGGCACTTTTCAACCAAGCAGGTACATTGCGATTCTAAGGGCTGAGAAAACGCGTTTATTTCGGGCTGAAAAACACGTTTTGAAAACTGTGCTGTTCCTGCCCTATAACTTACATGGGGGTGACCAAAGTTGCAAAAACGTGTTTATTTCTGCTGATAAACACGTTTTGACAATTTCAGCACACTGGGGTTAAGGGCTGACTCAGGGGGCTCTTCTGAGCCAGGCAGTTACACTGCGATTCTAAGGGCTGAGAAAACGCGTTTATTTCGGGCTGAAAAACACGTTTTGAAAACTGTCTTGTTCCTGCCCTATAACTTACATGGGGGTGACCAAAGTTGCCAAAACGTGTTTATTTCTGCTGATAAACACGTTTTGACAATTTCAGCACACTGGGGTTAAGGGCCGACTCAGTGGGCACTTTTCAATCACGCAGGTACACTGCCATTCTAAGGGCTGAGAAAACGCGTTTATTTCGGGCTGAAAAACACGTTTTGAAAACTGTGCTGTTCCTGCCCTATAACTTACATGGGGGTGACCAAAGTTGCCAAAACGTGTTTATTTCTGCTGATAAACACGTTTTGACAATTACAGCACACTGGGGTTAAGGGCCGACTCAGTGGGCACTTTTCAACCAAGCAGGTACACTGCGATTCTAAGGGCTGAGAAAACGCGTTTATTTCGGGCTGAAAAACACGTTTTGAAAACTGTGCTGTTCCTGCCCTATAACTTACATGGGGGTGACCAAAGTTGCCTAAACGTCTTTATTTCTGCTGAAAAACACGTTTTGACAATTTCAGCACACTGGGGTTAAGGGCTGACTCAGGGGGCTCTTCTGAGCCAGGCAGTTACACTGCGATTCTAAGGGCTGAGAAAACGCGCATATTTCGGGCTGAAAAACACGTTTTGAAAACTGTGCTGTTCCTGCCCTATAACTTACATGGGGGTGACCAAAGTTGCCAAAACGTGTTTATTTCTGCTGATAAACACGTTTTGACAATTTCAGCACACTGGGGTTAAGGGCCGACTCAGTGGGCACTTTTCAACCAAGCAGGTACACTGCGATTCTAAGGGCTGAGAAAACGCGTTTATTTCGGGCTGAAAAACACGTTTTGAAAACTGTGCTGTTCCTGCCCTATAACTTACATGGGGTTGACCAAAGTTGCCAAAACGTGTTTATTTCTGCTGATAAACACGTTTTGACAATTTCAGCACACTGGGGTTAAGGGCCGACTCAGTGGGCACTTTTCAACCAAGCAGGTACACTGCGATTCTAAGGGCTGAGAAAACGCGTTTATTTCGGGCTGAAAAACACGTTTTGAAAACTGTGCTGTTCCTACCCTATAACTTACATGGGGGTGACCAAAGTTGCCAAAACGTGTTTATTTCTGCTGATAAACACGTTTTGACAATTTCAGCTCACTGGGGTTAAGGGCCGACTCAGTGGGCACTTTTCAACCAAGCAGGTACACTGCGATTCTAAGGGCTGAGAAAACGCGTTTATTTCGGGCTGAAAAACACGTTTTGAAAACTGTGCTGTTCCTGCCCTATAACTTACATGGGGGTGACCAAAGTTGCCAAAACGTGTTTATTTCTGCTGATAAACACGTTTTGACAATTTCAGCACACTGGGGTTAAGGGCTGACTCAGGGGGCTCTTCTGAGCCAGGCAGTTACACTGCGATTCTAAGGGCTGAGAAAACGCGCTTATTTCGGGCTGAAAAACACGTTTTGAAAACTGTCTTGTTCCTGCCCTATAACTTACATGGGGGTGACCAAAGTTGCCTAAACGTGTTTATTTCTGCTGATAAACACGTTTTGACAATTTCAGCACACTGGGGTTAAGGGCCGACTCAGTGGGCACTTTTCAACCAAGCAGGTACACTGCGATTCTAAGGGCTGAGAAAACGCGTTTATTTCGGGCTGAAAAACACGTTTTGAAAACTGTGCTGTTCCTGCCCTATAACTTACATGGGGGTGACCAAAGTTGCCAAAACGTGTTTATTTCTGCTGATAAACACGTTTTGACAATTTCAGCACACTGGGGTTAAGGGCCGACTCAGTGGGCACTTTTCAACCAAGCAGGTACACTGCGATTCTAAGGGCTGAGAAAACGCGTTTATTTCGGGCTGAAAAACACGTTTTGAAAACTGTGCTGTTCCTGCCCTATAACTTACATGGGGGTGACCAAAGTTGCCAAAACGTGTTTATTTCTGCTGATAAACACGTTTTGACAATTTCAGCACACTGGGGTTAAGGGCTGACTCAGGGGGCTCTTCTGAGCCAGGCAGTTACACTGCGATTCTAAGGGCTGAGAAAACGCGCTTATTTCGGGCTGAAAAACACGTTTTGAAAACTGTCTTGTTCCTGCCCTATAACTTACATGGGGGTGACCAAAGTTGCCTAAACGTGTTTATTTCTGCTGATAAACACGTTTTGACAATTTCAGCACACTGGGGTTAAGGGCCGACTCAGTGGGCACTTTTCAACCAAGCAGGTACACTGCGATTCTAAGGGCTGAGAAAACGCGTTTATTTCGGGCTGAAAAACACGTTTTGAAAACTGTGCTGTTCCTGCCCTATAACTTACATGGGGGTGACCAAAGTTGCCAAAACGTGTTTATTTCTGCTGATAAACACGTTTTGACAATTACAGCACACTGGGGTTAAGGGCCGACTCAGTGGGCACTTTTCAACCAAGCAGGTACACTGCGATTCTAAGGGCTGAGAAAACGCGTTTATTTCGGGCTGAAAAACACGTTTTGAAAACTGTGCTGTTCCTGCCCTATAACTTACATGGGGGTGACCAAAGTTGCCTAAACGTCTTTATTTCTGCTGATAAACACGTTTTGACAATTTCAGCACACTGGGGTTAAGGGCTGACTCAGGGGGCTCTTCTGAGCCAGGCAGTTACACTGCGATTCTAAGGGCTGAGAAAACGCCCTTATTTCGGGCTGAAAAACACGTTTTGAAAACTGTCTTGTTCCTGCCCTATAACTTACATGGGGGTGACCAAAGTTGCCTAAACGTGTTTATTTCTGCTGATAAACACGTTTTGACAATTTCAGCACACTGGGGTTAAGGGCCGACTCAGTGGGCACTTTTCAACCAAGCAGGTACACTGCGATTCTAAGGGCTGAGAAAACGCGTTTATTTCGGGCTGAAAAACACGTTTTGAAAACTGTGCTGTTCCTGCCCTATAACTTACATGGGGGTGACCAAAGTTGCCAAAACGTGTTTATTTCTGCTGATAAACACGTTTTGACAATTTCAGCACACTGGGGTTAAGGGCCGACTCAGTGGGCACTTTTCAACCAAGCAGGTACACTGCGATTCTAAGGGCTGAGAAAACGCGTTTATTTCGGGCTGAAAAACACGTTTTGAAAACTGTGCTGTTCCTGCCCTATAACTTACATGGGGGTGACCAAAGTTGCCAAAACGTGTTTATTTCTGCTGATAAACACGTTTTGACAATTTCAGCACACTGGGGTTAAGGGCTGACTCAGGGGGCTCTTCTGAGCCAGGCAGTTACACTGCGATTCTAAGGGCTGAGAAAACGCGCTTATTTCGGGCTGAAAAACACGTTTTGAAAACTGTCTTGTTCCTGCCCTATAACTTTCATGGGGGTGACCAAAGTTGCCTAAACGTGTTTATTTCTGCTGATAAACACGTTTTGACAATTTCAGCACACTGGGGTTAAGGGCCGACTCAGTGGGCACTTTTCAACCAAGCAGGTACACTGCGATTCTAAGGGCTGAGAAAACGCGTTTATTTCGGGCTGAAAAACACGTTTTGAAAACTGTGCTGTTCCTGCCCTATAACTTACATGGGGGTGACCAAAGTTGCCAAAACGTGTTTATTTCTGCTGATAAACACGTTTTGACAATTTCAGCACACTGGGGTTAAGGGCCGACTCAGTGGGCACTTTTCAATCACGCAGGTACACTGCGATTCTAAGGGCTGAGAAAACGCGTTTATTTCGGGCTGAAAAACACGTTTTGAAAACTGTGCTGTTCCTGCCCTATAACTTACATGGGGGTGACCAAAGTTGCCAAAACGTGTTTATTTCTGCTGATAAACACGTTTTGACAATTACAGCACACTGGGGTTAAGGGCCGACTCAGTGGGCACTTTTCAACCAAGCAGGTACACTGCGATTCTAAGGGCTGAGAAAACGCGTTTATTTCGGGCTGAAAAACACGTTTTGAAAACTGTGCTGTTCCTGCCCTATAACTTACATGGGGGTGACCAAAGTTGCCTAAACGTCTTTATTTCTGCTGAAAAACACGTTTTGACAATTTCAGCACACTGGGGTTAAGGGCTGACTCAGGGGGCTCTTCTGAGCCAGGCAGTTACACTGCGATTCTAAGGGCTGAGAAAACGCGCATATTTCGGGCTGAAAAACACGTTTTGAAAACTGTGCTGTTCCTGCCCTATAACTTACATGGGGGTGACCAAAGTTGCCAAAACGTGTTTATTTCTGCTGATAAACACGTTTTGACAATTACAGCACACTGGGGTTAAGGGCCGACTCAGTGGGCACTTTTCAACCAAGCAGGTACATTGCGATTCTAAGGGCTGAGAAAACGCGTTTATTTCGGGCTGAAAAACACGTTTTGAAAACTGTGCTGTTCCTGCCCTATAACTTACATGGGGGTGACCAAAGTTGCCTAAACGTCTTTATTTCTGCTGATAAACACGTTTTGACAATTTCAGCACACTGGGGTTAAGGGCTGACTCAGGGGGCTCTTCTGAGCCTGGCAGTTACACTGCGATTCTAAGGGCTGAGAAAACGCGTTTATTTCGGGCTGAAAAACACGTTTTGAAAACTGTCTTGTTCCTGCCCTATAACTTACATGGGGGTGACCAAAGTTGCCAAAACGTGTTTATTTCTGCTGATAAACACGTTTTGACAATTTCAGCACACTGGGGTTAAGGGCCGACTCAGTGGGCACTTTTCAATCACGCAGGTACACTGCGATTCTAAGGGCTGAGAAAACGCGTTTATTTCGGGCTGAAAAACACGTTTTGAAAACTGTGCTGTTCCTGCCCTATAACTTACATGGGGGTGACCAAAGTTGCCAAAACGTGTTTATTTCTGCTGATAAACACGTTTTGACAATTACAGCACACTGGGGTTAAGGGCCGACTCAGTGGGCACTTTTCAACCAAGCAGGTACACTGCGATTCTAAGGGCTGAGAAAACGCGTTTATTTCGGGCTGAAAAACACGTTTTGAAAACTGTGCTGTTCCTGCCCTATAACTTACATGGGGGTGACCAAAGTTGCCTAAACGTCTTTATTTCTGCTGAAAAACACGTTTTGACAATTTCAGCACACTGGGGTTAAGGGCCGACTCAGGGGGCTCTTCTGAGCCAGGCAGTTACACTGCGATTCTAAGGGCTGAGAAAACGCGCATATTTCGGGCTGAAAAACACGTTTTGAAAACTGTGCTGTTCCTGCCCTATAACTTACATGGGGGTGACCAAAGTTGCCAAAACGTGTTTATTTCTGCTGATAAACACGTTTTGACAATTTCAGCACACTGGGGTTAAGGGCCGACTCAGTGGGCACTTTTCAACCAAGCAGGTACACTGCGATTCTAAGGGCTGAGAAAACGCGTTTATTTCGGGCTGAAAAACACGTTTTGAAAACTGTGCTGTTCCTGCCCTATAACTTACATGGGGGTGACCAAAGTTGCCAAAACGTGTTTATTTCTGCTGATAAACACGTTTTGACAATTTCAGCACACTGGGGTTAAGGGCCGACTCAGTGGGCACTTTTAAACCAAGCAGGTACACTGCGATTCTAAGGGCTGAGAAAACGCGTTTATTTCGGGCTGAAAAACACGTTTTGAAAACTGTGCTGTTCCTGCCCTATAACTTACATGGGGGTGACCAAAGTTGCCAAAACGTGTTTATTTCTGCTGATAAACACGTTTTGACAATTTCAGCACACTGGGGTTAAGGGCCGACTCAGGGGGCTCTTCTGAGCCAGGCAGTTACACTGCGATTCTAAGGGCTGAGAAAACGCGCTTATTTCGGGCTGATAAACACGTTTTGAAAACTGTCTTGTTCCTGCCCTATAACTTACATGGGGGTGACCAAAGTTGCCTAAACGTCTTTATTTCTGCTGAAAAACACGTTTTGACAATTTCAGCACACTGGGGTTAAGGGCCGACTCAGGGGGCTCTTCTGAGCCAGGCAGTTACACTGCGATTCTAAGGGCTGAGAAAACGCGCTTATTTCGGGCTGAAAAACACGTTTTGAAAACTGTGCTGTTCCTGCCCTATAACTTACATGGGGGTGACTAAAGTTGCCTAAACGTCTTTATTTCTGCTGAAAAACACGTTTTGACAATTTCAGCACACTGGGGTTAAGGGCTGACTCAGGGGGCTCTTCTGAGCCAGGCAGTTACACTGCGATTCTAAGGGCTGAGAAAACGCGTTTATTTCGGGCTGAAAAACACGTTTTGAAAACTGTGCTGTTCCTGCCCTATAACTTACATGGGGGTGACCAAAGTTGCCTAAACGTGTTTATTTCTGCTGATAAACACGTTTTGACAATTTCAGCACACTGGGGTTAAGGGCCGACTCAGTGGGCACTTTTCAACCAAGCAGGTACACTGCGATTCTAAGGGCTGAGAAAACGCGTTTATTTCGGGCTGAAAAACACGTTTTGAAAACTGTGCTGTTCCTGCCCTATAACTTACATGGGGGTGACCAAAGTTGCCAAAACGTGTTTATTTCTGCTGATAAACACGTTTTGACAATTTCAGCACACTGGGGTTAAGGGCCGACTCAGGGGGCTCTTCTGAGCCAGGCAGTTACACTGCGATTCTAAGGGATGAGAAAACGCGCTTATTTCGGGCTGAAAAACACGTTTTGAAAACTGTCTTGTTCCTGCCCTATAACTTACATGGGGGTGACCAAAGTTGCCTAAACGTGTTTATTTCTGCTGATAAACACGTTTTGACAATTTCAGCACACTGGGGTTAAGGGCCGACTCAGTGGGCACTTTTCAACCAAGCAGGTACACTGCGATTCTAAGGGCTGAGAAAACGCGTTTATTTCGGGCTGAAAAACACGTTTTGAAAACTGTGCTGTTCCTGCCCTATAACTTACATGGGGGTGACCAAAGTTGCCAAAACGTGTTTATTTCTGCTGATAAACACGTTTTGACAATTTCAGCACACTGGGGTTAAGGGCCGACTCAGGGGGCTCTTCTGAGCCAGGCAGTTACACTGCGATTCTAAGGGCTGAGAAAACGCGCTTATTTCGGGCTGAAAAACACGTTTTGAAAACTGTCTTGTTCCTGCCCTATAACTTACATGGGGGTGACCAAAGTTGCCTAAACGTGTTTATTTCTGCTGATAAACACGTTTTGACAATTTCAGCACACTGGGGTTAAGGGCCGACTCAGTGGGCACTTTTCAACCAAGCAGGTACACTGCGATTCTAAGGGCTGAGAAAACGCGTTTATTTCGGACTGAAAAACACGTTTTGACAATTTCAGCACACTGGGGTTAAGGGCTGACTCAGGGGGCTCTTCTGAGCCAGGCAGTTACACTGCGATTCTAAGGGCTGAGAAAACGCGCTTATTTCGGGCTGAAAAACACGTTTTGAAAACTGTGCTGTTCCTGCCCTATAACTTACATGGGGGTGACCAAAGTTGCCTAAACGTGTTTATTTCTGCTGATAAACACGTTTTGACAATTTCAGCACACTGGGGTTAAGGGCCGACTCAGTGGGCACTTTTCAACCAAGCAGATACACTGCGATTCTAAGGGCTGAGAAAACGCGTTTATTTCGGGCTAAAAAACACCTATTGAAAACTGTGCTGTTCCTGCCCTATAACTTACATGGGGGTGATCAAAGTTGCCAAAACGTGTTTATTTCTGCTGATAAACACGTTTTGACAATTTCAGCACACTGGGGTTAAGGGCCGACTCAGTGGGCACTTTTCAACCAAGCAGGTACACTGCGATTCTAAGGGCTGAGAAAACGCGTTTATTTCGGGCTTAAAAACACGTTTTGAAAACTGTGCTGTTCCTGCCCTATAACTTACATGGGGGTGACCAAAGTTGCCAAAACGTGTTTATTTCTGCTGATAAACACGTTTTGACAATTTCAGCACACTGGGGTTAAGGGCCGACTCAGGGGGCTCTTCTGAGCCAGGCAGTTACACTGCGATTCTAAGGGCTGAGAAAACGCGCTTATTTCGGGCTGAAAAACACGTTTTGAAAACTGTCTTGTTCCTGCCCTATAACTTACATGGGGGTGACCAAAGTTGCCTAAACGTGTTTATTTCTGCTGATAAACACGTTTTGACAATTTCAGCACACTGGGGTTAAGGGCCGACTCAGTGGGCACTTTTCAACCAAGCAGGTACACTGCGATTCTAAGGGCTGAGAAAACGCGTTTATTTCGGGCTGAAGAACACGTTTTGAAAACTGTGCTGTTCCTGCCCTATAACTTACATGGGGGTGACCAAAGTTGCCAAAACGTGTTTATTTCTGCTGATAAACACGTTTTGACAATTTCAGCACACTGGGGTTAAGGGCCGACTCATTGGGCACTTTTCAACCAAGCAGGTACACTGCGATTCTAAGGGCTGAGAAAACGCGCTTATTTCGGGCTGAAAAACACGTTTTGAAAACTGTCTTGTTCCTGCCCTATAACTTACATGGGGGTGACCAAAGTTGCCTAAACGTGTTTATTTCTGCTGATAAACACGTTTTGACAATTTCAGCACACTGGGGTTAAGGGCCGACTCAGTGGGCACTTTTCAACCAAGCAGGTACACTGCGATTCTAAGGGCTGAGAAAACGCGTTTATTTCGGGCTGAAAAACACGTTTTGAAAACTGTGCTGTTCCTGCCCTATAACTTACATGGGGGTGACCAAAGTTGCCAAAACGTGTTTATTTCTGCTGATAAACACGTTTTGACAATTTCAGCACACTGGGGTTAAGGGCCGACTCAGTGGGCACTTTTCAACCAAGCAGGTACACTGCGATTCTAAGGGCTGAGAAAACGCGTTTATTTCGGGCTGAAAAACACGTTTTGAAAACTGTGCTGTTCCTGCCCTATAACTTACATGGGGGTGACCAAAGTTGCCAAAACGTGTTTATTTCTGCTGATAAACACGTTTTGACAATTTCAGCACACTGGGGTTAAGGGCTGACTCAGGGGGCTCTTCTGAGCCAGGCAGTTACACTGCGATTCTAAGGGCTGAGAAAACGCACTTATTTCGGGCTGAAAAACACGTTTTGAAAACTGTCTTGTTCCTGCCCTATAACTTACATGGGGGTGACCAAAGTTGCCTAAACGTGTTTATTTCTGCTGATAAACACGTTTTGACAATTTCAGCACACTGGGGTTAAGGGCCGACTCAGTGGGCACTTTTCAACCAAGCAGGTACACTGCGATTCTAAGGGCTGAGAAAACGCGTTTATTTCGGGCTGAAAAACACGTTTTGAAAACTGTGCTGTTCCTGCCCTATAACTTACATGGGGGTGACCAAAGTTGCCAAAACGTGTTTATTTCTGCTGATAAACACGTTTTGACAATTTCAGCACACTGGGGTTAAGGGCTGACTCAGGGGGCTCTTCTGAGCCAGGCAGTTACACTGCGATTCTAAGGGCTGAGAAAACGCGCTTATTTCGGGCTGAAAAACACGTTTTGAAAACTGTCTTGTTCCTGCCCTATAACTTACATGGGGGTGACCAAAGTTGCCTAAACGTGTTTATTTCTGCTGATAAACACGTTTTGACAATTTCAGCACACTGGGGTTAAGGGCCGACTCAGTGGGCACTTTTCAACCAAGCAGGTACACTGCGATTCTAAGGGCTGAGAAAACGTGTTTATTTCGGACTGAAAAACACGTTTTGACAATTTCAGCACACTGGGGTTAAGGGCTGACTCAGGGGGCTCTTCTGAGCCAGGCAGTTACACTGCGATTCTAAGGGCTGAGAAAACGCGCTTATTTCGGGCTGAAAAACACGTTTTGAAAACTGTGCTGTTCCTGCCCTATAACTTACATGGGGGTGACCAAAGTTGCCTAAACGTGTTTATTTCTGCTGATAAACACGTTTTGACAATTTCAGCACACTGGGGTTAAGGGCCGACTCAGTGGGCACTTTTCAACCAAGCAGGTACACTGCGATTCTAAGGGCTGAGAAAACGCGTTTATTTCGGGCTTAAAAACACGTTTTGAAAACTGTGCTGTTCCTGCCCTATAACTTACATGGGGGTGACCAAAGTTGCCAAAACGTGTTTATTTCTGCTGATAAACACGTTTTGACAATTTCAGCACACTGGGGTTAAGGGCCGACTCAGGGGGCTCTTCTGAGCCAGGCAGTTACACTGCGATTCTAAGGGCTGAGAAAACGCGCTTATTTCGGGCTGAAAAACACGTTTTGAAAACTGTCTTGTTCCTGCCCTATAACTTACATGGGGGTGACCAAAGTTGCCTAAACGTGTTTATTTCTGCTGATAAACACGTTTTGACAATTTCAGCACACTGGGGTTAAGGGCCGACTCAGTGGGCACTTTTCAACCAAGCAGGTACACTGCGATTCTAAGGGCTGAGAAAACGCGTTTATTTCGGGCTGAAAAACACGTTTTGAAAACTGTGCTGTTCCTGCCCTATAACTTACATGGGGGTGACCAAAGTTGCCAAAACGTGTTTATTTCTGCTGATAAACACGTTTTGACAATTTCAGCACACTGGGGTTAAGGGCCGACTCAGTGGGCACTTTTCAACCAAGCAGGTACACTGCGATTCTAAGGGCTGAGAAAACGCGCTTATTTCGGGCTGAAAAACACGTTTTGAAAACTGTCTTGTTCCTGCCCTATAACTTACATGGGGGTGACCAAAGTTGCCTAAACGTGTTTATTTCTGCTGATAAACACGTTTTGACAATTTCAGCACACTGGGGTTAAGGGCCGACTCAGTGGGCACTTTTCAACCAAGCAGGTACACTGCGATTCTAAGGGCTGAGAAAACGCGTTTATTTCGGGCTGAAAAACACGTTTTGAAAACTGTGCTGTTCCTGCCCTATAACTTACATGGGGGTGACCAAAGTTGCCAAAACGTGTTTATTTCTGCTGATAAACACGTTTTGACAATTTCAGCACACTGGGGTTAAGGGCCGACTCAGTGGGCACTTTTCAACCAAGCAGGTACACTGCGATTCTAAGGGCTGAGAAAACGCGTTTATTTCGGGCTGAAAAACACGTTTTGAAAACTGTGCTGTTCCTGCCCTATAACTTACATGGGGGTGACCAAAGTTGCCAAAACGTGTTTATTTCTGCTGATAAACACGTTTTGACAATTTCAGCACACTGGGGTTAAGGGCTGACTCAGGGGGCTCTTCTGAGCCAGGCAGTTACACTGCGATTCTAAGGGCTGAGAAAACGCACTTATTTCGGGCTGAAAAACACGTTTTGAAAACTGTCTTGTTCCTGCCCTATAACTTACATGGGGGTGACCAAAGTTGCCTAAACGTGTTTATTTCTGCTGATAAACACGTTTTGACAATTTCAGCACACTGGGGTTAAGGGCCGACTCAGTGGGCACTTTTCAACCAAGCAGGTACACTGCGATTCTAAGGGCTGAGAAAACGCGTTTATTTCGGGCTGAAAAACACGTTTTGAAAACTGTGCTGTTCCTGCCCTATAACTTACATGGGGGTGACCAAAGTTGCCAAAACGTGTTTATTTCTGCTGATAAACACGTTTTGACAATTTCAGCACACTGGGGTTAAGGGCTGACTCAGGGGGCTCTTCTGAGCCAGGCAGTTACACTGCGATTCTAAGGGCTGAGAAAACGCGCTTATTTCGGGCTGAAAAACACGTTTTGAAAACTGTCTTGTTCCTGCCCTATAACTTACATGGGGGTGACCAAAGTTGCCTAAACGTGTTTATTTCTGCTGATAAACACGTTTTGACAATTTCAGCACACTGGGGTTAAGGGCCGACTCAGTGGGCACTTTTCAACCAAGCAGGTACACTGCGATTCTAAGGGCTGAGAAAACGCGTTTATTTCGGGCTGAAAAACACGTTTTGAAAACTGTGCTGTTCCTGCCCTATAACTTACATGGGGGTGACCAAAGTTGCCAAAACGTGTTTATTTCTGCTGATAAACACGTTTTGACAATTTCAGCACAGTGGGGTTAAGGACCGACTCAGTGGGCACTTTTCAACCAAGCAGGTACATTGCGATTCTAAGGGCTGAGAAAACGCGTTTATTTCGGGCTGAAAAACACGTTTTGAAAACTGTGCTGTTCCTGCCCTATAACTTACATGGGGGTGACCAAAGTTGCCAAAACGTGTTTATTTCTGCTGATAAACACGTTTTGACAATTTCAGCACAGTGGGGTTAAGGGCCGACTCAGTGGGCACTTTTCAACCAAGCAGGTACATTGCGATTCTAAGGGCTGAGAAAACGCGTTTATTTCGGGCTGAAAAACACGTTTTGAAAACTGTCTTGTTCCTGCCCTATAACTTACATGGGGGTGACCAAAGTTGCCAAAACGTGTTTATTTCTGCTGATAAACACGTTTTGACAATTTCAGCACACTGGGGTTAAGGGCCGACTCAGTGGGCACTTTTCAATCACGCAGGTACACTGCGATTCTAAGGGCTGAGAAAACGCGTTTATTTCGGGCTGAAAAACACGTTTTGAAAACTGTGCTGTTCCTGCCCTATAACTTACATGGGGGTGACCAAAGTTGCCTAAACGTCTTTATTTCTGCTGAAAAACACGTTTTGACAATTTCAGCACACTGGGGTTAAGGGCTGACTCAGGGGGCTCTTCTGAGCCAGGCAGTTACACTGCGATTCTAAGGGCTGAGAAAACGCGCATATTTCGGGCTGAAAAACACGTTTTGAAAACTGTGCTGTTCCTGCCCTATAACTTACATGGGGGTGACCAAAGTTGCCAAAACGTGTTTATTTCTGCTGATAAACACGTTTTGACAATTTCAGCACACTGGGGTTAAGGGCCGACTCAGTGGGCACTTTTCAACCAAGCAGGTACACTGCGATTCTAAGGGCTGAGAAAACGCGTTTATTTCGGGCTGAAAAACACGTTTTGAAAACTGTGCTGTTCCTGCCCTATAACTTACATGGGGTTGACCAAAGTTGCCAAAACGTGTTTATTTCTGCTGATAAACACGTTTTGACAATTTCAGCACACTGGGGTTAAGGGCCGACTCAGTGGGCACTTTTCAACCAAGCAGGTACACTGCGATTCTAAGGGCTGAGAAAACGCGTTTATTTCGGGCTGAAAAACACGTTTTGAAAACTGTGCTGTTCCTGCCCTATAACTTACATGGGGGTGACCAAAGTTGCCAAAACGTGTTTATTTCTGCTGATAAACACGTTTTGACAATTTCAGCATACTGGGGTTAAGGGCTGACTCAGGGGGCTCTTCTGAGCCAGGCAGTTACACTGCGATTCTAAGGGCTGAGAAAACGCGCTTATTTCGGGCTGAAAAACACGTTTTGAAAACTGTCTTGTTCCTGCCCTATAACTTACATGGGGGTGACCAAAGTTGCCTAAACGTGTTTATTTCTGCTGATAAACACGTTTTGACAATTTCAGCACACTGGGGTTAAGGGCCGACTCAGTGGGCACTTTTCAACCAAGCAGGTACACTGCGATTCTAAGGGCTGAGAAAACGCGTTTATTTCGGGCTGAAAAACACGTTTTGAAAACTGTGCTGTTCCTGCCCTATAACTTACATAGGGGTGACCAAAGTTGCCAAAACGTGTTTATTTCTGCTGATAAACACGTTTTGACAATTTCAGCACACTGGGGTTAAGGGCCGACTCAGTGGGCACTTTTCAACCAAGCAGGTACACTGCGATTCTAAGGGCTGAGAAAACGCGTTTATTTCGGGCTGAAAAACACGTTTTGAAAACTGTGCTGTTCCTGCCCTATAACTTACATGGGGGTGACCAAAGTTGCCTAAACGTCTTTATTTCTGCTGATAAACACGTTTTGACAATTTCAGCACACTGGGGTTAAGGGCTGACTCAGGGGGCTCTTCTGAGCCAGGCAGTTACACTGCGATTCTAAGGGCTGAGAAAACGCGCTTATTTCGGGCTGAAAAACACGTTTTGAAAACTGTCTTGTTCCTGCCCTATAACTTACATGGGGGTGACCAAAGTTGCCAAAACGTGTTTATTTCTGCTGATAAACACGTTTTGACAATTTCAGCACACTGGGGTTAAGGGCCGACTCAGTGGGCACTTTTCAATCAAGCAGGTACACTGCGATTCTAAGGGCTGAGAAAACGCGTTTATTTCGGGCTGAAAAACACGTTTTGAAAACTGTGCTGTTCCTGCCCTATAACTTACATGGGGGTGACCAAAGTTGCCTAAACGTGTTTATTTCTGCTGATAAACACGTTTTGACAATTTCAGCACACTGGGGTTAAGGGCTGACTCAGGGGGCTCTTCTGAGCCAGGCAGTTACACTGCGATTCTAAGGGCTGAGAAAACGCACTTATTTCGGGCTGAAAAACACGTTTTGAAAACTGTCTTGTTCCTGCCCTATAACTTACATGGGGGTGACCAAAGTTGCCTAAACGTGTTTATTTCTGCTGATAAACACGTTTTGACAATTTCAGCACACTGGGGTTAAGGGCCGACTCAGTGGGCACTTTTCAACCAAGCAGGTACACTGCGATTCTAAGGGCTGAGAAAACGCGTTTATTTCGGGCTGAAAAACACGTTTTGAAAACTGTGCTGTTCCTGCCCTATAACTTACATGGGGGTGACCAAAGTTGCCAAAACGTGTTTATTTCTGCTGATAAACACGTTTTGACAATTTCAGCACACTGGGGTTAAGGGCTGACTCAGGGGGCTCTTCTGAGCCAGGCAGTTACACTGCGATTCTAAGGGCTGAGAAAACGCGCTTATTTCGGGCTGAAAAACACGTTTTGAAAACTGTCTTGTTCCTGCCCTATAACTTACATGGGGGTGACCAAAGTTGCCTAAACGTGTTTATTTCTGCTGATAAACACGTTTTGACAATTTCAGCACACTGGGGTTAAGGGCCGACTCAGTGGGCACTTTTCAACCAAGCAGGTACACTGCGATTCTAAGGGCTGAGAAAACGTGTTTATTTCGGACTGAAAAACACGTTTTGACAATTTCAGCACACTGGGGTTAAGGGCTGACTCAGGGGGCTCTTCTGAGCCAGGCAGTTACACTGCGATTCTAAGGGCTGAGAAAACGCGCTTATTTCGGGCTGAAAAACACGTTTTGAAAACTGTCTTGTTCCTGCCCTATAACTTACATGGGGGTGACCAAAGTTGCCTAAACGTGTTTATTTCTGCTGATAAACACGTTTTGACAATTTCAGCACACTGGGGTTAAGGGCCGACTCAGTGGGCACTTTTCAACCAAGCAGGTACACTGCGATTCTAAGGGCTGAGAAAACGCGTTTATTTCGGGCTGAAAAACACGTTTTGAAAACTGTGCTGTTCCTGCCCTATAACTTACATGGGGGTGACCAAAGTTGCCAAAACGTGTTTATTTCTGCTGATAAACACGTTTTGACAATTTCAGCACACTGGGGTTAAGGGCCGACTCAGTGGGCACTTTTCAACCAAGCAGGTACACTGCGATTCTAAGGGCTGAGAAAACGCGTTTATTTCGGGCTGAAAAACACGTTTTGAAAACTGTGCTGTTCCTGCCCTATAACTTACATGGGGGTGACCAAAGTTGCCAAAACGTGTTTATTTCTGCTGATAAACACGTTTTGACAATTTCAGCACACTGGGGTTAAGGGCTGACTCAGGGGGCTCTTCTGAGCCAGGCAGTTACACTGCGATTCTAAGGGCTGAGAAAACGCACTTATTTCGGGCTGAAAAACACGTTTTGAAAACTGTCTTGTTCCTGCCCTATAACTTACATGGGGGTGACCAAAGTTGCCTAAACGTGTTTATTTCTGCTGATAAACACGTTTTGACAATTTCAGCACACTGGGGTTAAGGGCCGACTCAGTGGGCACTTTTCAACCAAGCAGGTACACTGCGATTCTAAGGGCTGAGAAAACGCGTTTATTTCGGGCTGAAAAACACGTTTTGAAAACTGTGCTGTTCCTGCCCTATAACTTACATGGGGGTGACCAAAGTTGCCAAAACGTGTTTATTTCTGCTGATAAACACGTTTTGACAATTTCAGCACACTGGGGTTAAGGGCTGACTCAGGGGGCTCTTCTGAGCCAGGCAGTTACACTGCGATTCTAAGGGCTGAGAAAACGCGCTTATTTCGGGCTGAAAAACACGTTTTGAAAACTGTCTTGTTCCTGCCCTATAACTTACATGGGGGTGACCAAAGTTGCCTAAACGTGTTTATTTCTGCTGATAAACACGTTTTGACAATTTCAGCACACTGGGGTTAAGGGCCGACTCAGTGGGCACTTTTCAACCAAGCAGGTACACTGCGATTCTAAGGGCTGAGAAAACGCGTTTATTTCGGGCTGAAAAACACGTTTTGAAAACTGTGCTGTTCCTGCCCTATAACTTACATGGGGGTGACCAAAGTTGCCAAAACGTGTTTATTTCTGCTGATAAACACGTTTTGACAATTTCAGCACAGTGGGGTTAAGGACCGACTCAGTGGGCACTTTTCAACCAAGCAGGTACATTGCGATTCTAAGGGCTGAGAAAACGCGTTTATTTCGGGCTGAAAAACACGTTTTGAAAACTGTGCTGTTCCTGCCCTATAACTTACATGGGGGTGACCAAAGTTGCCAAAACGTGTTTATTTCTGCTGATAAACACGTTTTGACAATTTCAGCACAGTGGGGTTAAGGGCCGACTCAGTGGGCACTTTTCAACCAAGCAGGTACATTGCGATTCTAAGGGCTGAGAAAACGCGTTTATTTCGGGCTGAAAAACACGTTTTGAAAACTGTCTTGTTCCTGCCCTATAACTTACATGGGGGTGACCAAAGTTGCCAAAACGTGTTTATTTCTGCTGATAAACACGTTTTGACAATTTCAGCACACTGGGGTTAAGGGCCGACTCAGTGGGCACTTTTCAATCACGCAGGTACACTGCGATTCTAAGGGCTGAGAAAACGCGTTTATTTCGGGCTGAAAAACACGTTTTGAAAACTGTGCTGTTCCTGCCCTATAACTTACATGGGGGTGACCAAAGTTGCCTAAACGTCTTTATTTCTGCTGAAAAACACGTTTTGACAATTTCAGCACACTGGGGTTAAGGGCTGACTCAGGGGGCTCTTCTGAGCCAGGCAGTTACACTGCGATTCTAAGGGCTGAGAAAACGCGCATATTTCGGGCTGAAAAACACGTTTTGAAAACTGTGCTGTTCCTGCCCTATAACTTACATGGGGGTGACCAAAGTTGCCAAAACGTGTTTATTTCTGCTGATAAACACGTTTTGACAATTTCAGCACACTGGGGTTAAGGGCCGACTCAGTGGGCACTTTTCAACCAAGCAGGTACACTGCGATTCTAAGGGCTGAGAAAACGCGTTTATTTCGGGCTGAAAAACACGTTTTGAAAACTGTGCTGTTCCTGCCCTATAACTTACATGGGGTTGACCAAAGTTGCCAAAACGTGTTTATTTCTGCTGATAAACACGTTTTGACAATTTCAGCACACTGGGGTTAAGGGCCGACTCAGTGGGCACTTTTCAACCAAGCAGGTACACTGCGATTCTAAGGGCTGAGAAAACGCGTTTATTTCGGGCTGAAAAACACGTTTTGAAAACTGTGCTGTTCCTGCCCTATAACTTACATGGGGGTGACCAAAGTTGCCAAAACGTGTTTATTTCTGCTGATAAACACGTTTTGACAATTTCAGCATACTGGGGTTAAGGGCTGACTCAGGGGGCTCTTCTGAGCCAGGCAGTTACACTGCGATTCTAAGGGCTGAGAAAACGCGCTTATTTCGGGCTGAAAAACACGTTTTGAAAACTGTCTTGTTCCTGCCCTATAACTTACATGGGGGTGACCAAAGTTGCCTAAACGTGTTTATTTCTGCTGATAAACACGTTTTGACAATTTCAGCACACTGGGGTTAAGGGCCGACTCAGTGGGCACTTTTCAACCAAGCAGGTACACTGCGATTCTAAGGGCTGAGAAAACGCGTTTATTTCGGGCTGAAAAACACGTTTTGAAAACTGTGCTGTTCCTGCCCTATAACTTACATAGGGGTGACCAAAGTTGCCAAAACGTGTTTATTTCTGCTGATAAACACGTTTTGACAATTTCAGCACACTGGGGTTAAGGGCCGACTCAGTGGGCACTTTTCAACCAAGCAGGTACACTGCGATTCTAAGGGCTGAGAAAACGCGTTTATTTCGGGCTGAAAAACACGTTTTGAAAACTGTGCTGTTCCTGCCCTATAACTTACATGGGGGTGACCAAAGTTGCCTAAACGTCTTTATTTCTGCTGATAAACACGTTTTGACAATTTCAGCACACTGGGGTTAAGGGCTGACTCAGGGGGCTCTTCTGAGCCAGGCAGTTACACTGCGATTCTAAGGGCTGAGAAAACGCGCTTATTTCGGGCTGAAAAACACGTTTTGAAAACTGTCTTGTTCCTGCCCTATAACTTACATGGGGGTGACCAAAGTTGCCAAAACGTGTTTATTTCTGCTGATAAACACGTTTTGACAATTTCAGCACACTGGGGTTAAGGGCCGACTCAGTGGGCACTTTTCAATCAAGCAGGTACACTGCGATTCTAAGGGCTGAGAAAACGCGTTTATTTCGGGCTGAAAAACACGTTTTGAAAACTGTGCTGTTCCTGCCCTATAACTTACATGGGGGTGACCAAAGTTGCCTAAACGTGTTTATTTCTGCTGATAAACACGTTTTGACAATTTCAGCACACTGGGGTTAAGGGCCGACTCAGTGGGCACTTTTCAAACAAGCAGGTACACTGCGATTCTAAGGGCTGAGAAAACGCGTTTATTTCGGGCTGAAAAACACGTTTTGAAAACTGTGCTGTTCCTGCCCTATAACTTACATGGGGGTGACCAAAGTTGCCTAAACGTCTTTATTTCTGCTGATAAACACGTTTTGACAATTTCAGCACACTGGGGTTAAGGGCTGACTCAGGGGGCTCTTCTGAGCCAGGCAGTTACACTGCGATTCTAAGGGCTGAGAAAACGCGCTTATTTCGGGCTGAAAAACACGTTTTGAAAACTGTGCTGTTCCTGCCCTATAACTTACATGGGGGTGACCAAAAATGCCAAAACGTGTTTATTTCTGCTGATAAACACGTTTTGACAATTTCAGCACACTGGGGTTAAGGGCTGACTCAGGGGGCTCTTCTGAGCCAGGCAGTTACACTGCGATTCTAAGGGCTGAGAAAACGCGTTTATTTCGGGCTGAAAAACACGTTTTGAAAACTGTCTTGTTCCTGCCCTATAACTTACATGGGGGTGACCAAAGTTGCCAAAACGTGTTTATTTCTGCTGATAAACACGTTTTGACAATTTCAGCACACTGGGGTTAAGGGCCGACTCAGTGGGCACTTTTCAATCACGCAGGTACACTGCGATTCTAAGGGCTGAGAAAACGCGTTTATTTCGGGCTGAAAAACACGTTTTGAAAACTGTGCTGTTCCTGCCCTATAACTTACATGGGGGTGACCAAAGTTGCCTAAACGTCTTTATTTCTGCTGAAAAACACGTTTTGACAATTTCAGCACACTGGGGTTAAGGGCCGACTCAGGGGGCTCTTCTGAGCCAGGCAGTTACACTGCGATTCTAAGGGCTGAGAAAACGCGCATATTTCGGGCTGAAAAACACGTTTTGAAAACTGTGCTGTTCCTGCCCTATAACTTACATGGGGGTGACCAAAGTTGCCAAAACGTGTTTATTTCTGCTGATAAACACGTTTTGACAATTTCAGCACACTGGGGTTAAGGGCCGACTCAGTGGGCACTTTTCAACCAAGCAGGTACACTGCGATTCTAAGGGCTGAGAAAACGCGTTTATTTCGGGCTGAAAAACACGTTTTGAAAACTGTGCTGTTCCTGCCCTATAACTTACATGGGGGTGACCAAAGTTGCCAAAACGTGTTTATTTCTGCTGATAAACACGTTTTGACAATTTCAGCACACTGGGGTTAAGGGCCGACTCAGTGGGCACTTTTAAACCAAGCAGGTATACTGCGATTCTAAGGGCTGAGAAAACGCGTTTATTTCGGGCTGAAAAACACGTTTTGAAAACTGTGCTGTTCCTGCCCTATAACTTACATGGGGGTGACCAAAGTTGCCAAAACGTGTTTATTTCTGCTGATAAACACGTTTTGACAATTTCAGCACAGTGGGGTTAAGGGCCGACTCAGTGGGCACTTTTCAACCAAGCAGGTACATTGCGATTCTAAGGGCTGAGAAAACGCGTTTATTTCGGGCTGAAAAACACGTTTTGAAAACTGTGCTGTTCCTGCCCTATAACTTACATGGGGGTGACCAAAGTTGCCAAAACGTGTTTATTTCTGCTGATAAACACGTTTTGACAATTTCAGCACACTGGGGTTAAGGGCTGACTCAGGGGGCTCTTCTGAGCCTGGCAGTTACACTGCGATTCTAAGGGCTGAGAAAACGCGTTTATTTCGGGCTGAAAAACACGTTTTGAAAACTGTCTTGTTGCTGCCCTATAACTTACATGGGTTTGACCAAAGTTGCCAAAACGTGTTTATTTCTGCTGATAAACACGTTTTGACAATTTCAGCACACTGGGGTTAAGGGCCGACTCAGTGGGCACTTTTCAATCACGCAGGTACACTGCGATTCTAAGGGCTGAGAAAACGCGTTTATTTCGGGCTGAAAAACACGTTTTGAAAACTGTGCTGTTCCTGCCCTATAACTTACATGGGGGTGACCAAAGTTGCCAAAACGTGTTTATTTCTGCTGATAAACACGTTTTGACAATTACAGCACACTGGGGTTAAGGGCCGACTCAGTGGGCACTTTTCAACAAAGCAGGTACACTGCGATTCTAAGGGCTGAGAAAACGCGTTTATTTCGGGCTGAAAAACACGTTTTGAAAACTGTGCTGTTCCTGCCCTATAACTTACATGGGGGTGACCAAAGTTGCCTAAACGTCTTTATTTCTGCTGAAAAACACGTTTTGACAATTTCAGCACACTGGGGTTAAGGGCCGACTCAGGGGGCTCTTCTGAGCCAGGCAGTTACACTGCGATTCTAAGGGCTGAGAAAACGCGCATATTTCGGGCTGAAAAACACGTTTTGAAAACTGTGCTGTTCCTGCCCTATAACTTACATGGGGGTGACCAAAGTTGCCAAAACGTGTTTATTTCTGCTGATAAACACGTTTTGACAATTTCAGCACACTGGGGTTAAGGGCCGACTCAGTGGGCACTTTTAAACCAAGCAGGTACACTGCGATTCTAAGGGCTGAGAAAACGCGTTTATTTCGGGCTGAAAAACACGTTTTGAAAACTGTGCTGTTCCTGCCCTATAACTTACATGGGGGTGACCAAAGTTGCCAAAACGTGTTTATTTCTGCTGATAAACACGTTTTGACAATTTCAGCACACTGGGGTTAAGGGCCGACTCAGGGGGCTCTTCTGAGCCAGGCAGTTACACTGCGATTCTAAGGGCTGAGAAAACGCGCTTATTTCGGGCTGAAAAACACGTTTTGAAAACTGTCTTGTTCCTGCCCTATAACTTACATGGGGGTGACCAAAGTTGCCTAAACGTGTTTATTTCTGCTGATAAACACGTTTTGACAATTTCAGCACACTGGGGTTAAGGGCCGACTCAGTGGGCACTTTTCAACCAAGCAGGTACACTGCGATTCTAAGGGCTGAGAAAACGCGTTTATTTCGGGCTGAAAAACACGTTTTGAAAACTGTGCTGTTCCTGCCCTATAACTTACATGGGGGTGACCAAAGTTGCCAAAACGTGTTTATTTCTGCTGATAAACACGTTTTGACAATTTCAGCACACTGGGGTTAAGGGCCGACTCAGGGGGCTCTTCTGAGCCAGGCAGTTACACTGCGATTCTAAGGGCTGAGAAAACGCGCTTATTTCGGGCTGAAAAACACGTTTTGAAAACTGTCTTGTTCCTGCCCTATAACTTACATGGGGGTGACCAAAGTTGCCTAAACGTGTTTATTTCTGCTGATAAACACGTTTTGACAATTTCAGCACACTGGGGTTAAGGGCCGACTCAGTGGGCACTTTTCAACCAAGCAGGTACACTGCGATTCTAAGGGCTGAGAAAACGCGTTTATTTCGGGCTGAAAAACACGTTTTGAAAACTGTGCTGTTCCTGCCCTATAACTTACATGGGGGTGACCAAAGTTGCCAAAACGTGTTTATTTCTGCTGATAAACACGTTTTGACAATTTCAGCACACTGGGGTTAAGGGCATACTCAGTGGGCACTTTTCAACCAAGCAGGTACACTGCGATTCTAAGGGCTGAGAAAACGCGTTTATTTCGGACTGAAAAACACGTTTTGACAATTTCAGCACACTGGGGTTAAGGGCTGACTCAGGGGGCTCTTCTGAGCCAGGCAGTTACACTGCGATTCTAAGGGCTGAGAAAACGCGCTTATTTCGGGCTGAAAAACACGTTTTGAGAACTGTGCTGTTCCTGCCCTATAACTTACATGGGGGTGACCAAAGTTGCCTAAACGTGTTTATTTCTGCTGATAAACACGTTTTGACAATTTCAGCACACTGGGGTTAAGGGCCGACTCAGTGGGCACTTTTCAACCAAGCAGGTACACTGCGATTCTAAGGGCTGAGAAAACGCGTTTATTTCGGGCTAAAAAACACGTTTTGAAAACTGTGCTGTTCCTGCCCTATAACTTACATGGGGGTGACCAAAGTTGCCAAAACGTGTTTATTTCTGCTGATAAACACGTTTTGACAATTTCAGCACACTGGGGTTAAGGGCCGACTCAGTGGGCACTTTTCAATCAAGCAGGTACACTGCGATTCTAAGGGCTGAGAAAACGCGTTTATTTCGGGCTGAAAAACACGTTTTGAAAACTGTGCTGTTCCTGCCCTATAACTTACATGGGGGTGACCAAAGTTGCCAAAACGTGTTTATTTCTGCTGATAAACACGTTTTGACAATTTCAGCACACTGGGGTTAAGGGCCGACTCAGGGGGCTCTTCTGAGCCAGGCAGTTACACTGCGATTCTAAGGGCTGAGAAAACGCGCTTATTTCGGGCTGAAAAACACGTTTTGAAAACTGTCTTGTTCCTGCCCTATAACTTACATGGGGGTGACCAAAGTTGCCTAAACGTGTTTATTTCTGCTGATAAACACGTTTTGACAATTTCAGCACACTTGGGTTAAGGGCCGACTCAGTGGGCACTTTTCAACCAAGCAGGTACACTGCGATTCTAAGGGCTGAGAAAACGCGTTTATTTCGGGCTGAAAAAAACGTTTTGAAAACTGTGCTGTTCCTGCCCTATAACTTACATGGGGGTGACCAAAGTTGCCAAAACGTGTTTATTTCTGCTGATAAACACGTTTTGACAATTTCAGCACACTGGGGTTAAGGGCCGACTCAGTGGGCACTTTTCAACCAAGCAGGTACACTGCGATTCTAAGGGCTGAGAAAACGCGTTTATTTCGGGCTGAAAAACACGTTTTGAAAACTGTGCTGTTCCTGCCCTATAACTTACATGGGGGTGACCAAAGTTGCCAAAACGTGTTTATTTCTGCTGATAAACACGTTTTGACAATTTCAGCACACTGGGGTTAAGGGCCGACTCAGTGGGCACTTTTCAACCAAGCAGGTACACTGCGATTCTAAGGGCTGAGAAAACGCGTTTATTTCGGGCTGAAAAACACGTTTTGAAAACTGTGCTGTTCCTGCCCTATAACTTACATGGGGGTGACCAAAGTTGCCAAAACGTGTTTATTTCTGCTGATAAACACGTTTTGACAATTTCAGCACACTGGGGTTAAGGGCTGACTCAGGGGGCTCTTCTGAGCCAGGTAGTTACACTGCGATTCTAAGGGCTGAGAAAACGCGCTTATTTCGGGCTGAAAAACACGTTTTGAAAACTGTCTTGTTCCTGCCCTATAACTTACATGGGGGTGACCAAAGTTGCCTAAACGTGTTTATTTCTGCTGATAAACACGTTTTGACAATTTCAGCACACTGGGGTTAAGGGCCGACTCAGTGGGCACTTTTCAACCAAGCAGGTACACTGCGATTCTAAGGGCTGAGAAAACGCGTTTATTTCGGGCTGAAAAACACGTTTTGAAAACTGTGCTGTTCCTGCCCTATAACTTACATGGGGGTGACCAAAGTTGCCAAAACGTGTTTATTTCTGCTGATAAACACGTTTTGACAATTTCAGCACACTGGGGTTAAGGGCCGACTCAGTGGGCACTTTTCAACCAAGCAGGTACACTGCGATTCTAAGGGCTGAGAAAACGCGTTTATTTCGGGCTGAAAAACACGTTTTGAAAACTGTGCTGTTCCTGCCCTATAACTTACATGGGGGTGACCATAGTTGCCAAAACGTGTTTATTTCTGCTGATAAACACGTTTTGACAATTTCAGCACACTGGGGTTAAGGGCTGACTCAGGGGGCTCTTCTGAGCCAGGCAGTTACACTGCGATTCTAAGGGCTGAGAAAACGCGCTTATTTCGGGCTGAAAAATACGTTTTGAAAACTGTCTTGTTCCTGCCCTATAACTTACATGGGGGTGACCAAAGTTGCCTAAACGTGTTTATTTCTGCTGATAAACACGTTTTGACAATTTCAGCACACTGGGGTTAAGGGCCGACTCAGTGGGCACTTTTCAACCAAGCAGGTACACTGCGATTCTAAGGGCTGAGAAAACGCGTTTATTTCGGGCTGAAAAACACGTTTTGAAAACTGTGCTGTTCCTGCCCTATAACTTACATGGGGGTGACCAAAGTTGCCAAAACGTGTTTATTTCTGCTGATAAACACGTTTTGACAATTTCAGCACAGTGGGGTTAAGGGCCGACTCAGTGGGCACTTTTCAACCAAGCAGGTACATTGCGATTCTAAGGGCTGAGAAAACGCGTTTATTTCGGGCTGAAAAACACGTTTTGAAAACTGTGCTGTTCCTGCCCTATAACTTACATGGGGGTGACCAAAGTTGCCAAAACGTGTTTATTTCTGCTGATAAACACGTTTTGACAATTTCAGCACACTGGGGTTAAGGGCTGACTCAGGGGGCTCTTCTGAGCCAGGCAGTTACACTGCGATTCTAAGGGCTGAGAAAACGCGTTTATTTCGGGCTGAAAAACACGTTTTGAAAACTGTCTTGTTCCTGCCCTATAACTTACATGGGGGTGACCAAAGTTGCCAAAACGTGTTTATTTCTGCTGATAAACACGTTTTGACAATTTCAGCACACTGGGGTTAAGGGCCGACTCAGTGGGCACTTTTCAATCACGCAGGTACACTGCGATTCTAAGGGCTGAGAAAACGCGTTTATTTCGGGCTGAAAAACACGTTTTGAAAACTGTGCTGTTCCTGCCCTATAACTTACATGGGGGTGACCAAAGTTGCCAAAACGTGTTTATTTCTGCTGATAAACACGTTTTGACAATTTCAGCACACTGGGGTTAAGGGCCGACTCAGTGGGCACTTTTCAACCAAGCAGGTACACTGCGATTCTAAGGGCTGAGAAAACGCGTTTATTTCGGGCTGAAAAACACGTTTTGAAAACTGTGCTGTTCCTACCCTATAACTTACATGGGGGTGACCAAAGTTGCCAAAACGTGTTTATTTCTGCTGATAAACACGTTTTGACAATTTCAGCTCACTGGGGTTAAGGGCCGACTCAGTGGGCACTTTTCAACCAAGCAGGTACACTGCGATTCTAAGGGCTGAGAAAACGCGTTTATTTCGGGCTGAAAAACACGTTTTGAAAACTGTGCTGTTCCTGCCCTATAACTTACATGGGGGTGACCAAAGTTGCCAAAACGTGTTTATTTCTGCTGATAAACACGTTTTGACAATTTCAGCACACTGGGGTTAAGGGCTGACTCAGGGGGCTCTTCTGAGCCAGGCAGTTACACTGCGATTCTAAGGGCTGAGAAAACGCGCTTATTTCGGGCTGAAAAACACGTTTTGAAAACTGTCTTGTTCCTGCCCTATAACTTACATGGGGGTGACCAAAGTTGCCTAAACGTGTTTATTTCTGCTGATAAACACGTTTTGACAATTTCAGCACACTGGGGTTAAGGGCCGACTCAGTGGGCACTTTTCAACCAAGCAGGTACACTGCGATTCTAAGGGCTGAGAAAACGCGTTTATTTCGGGCTGAAAAACACGTTTTGAAAACTGTGCTGTTCCTGCCCTATAACTTACATGGGGGTGACCAAAGTTGCCAAAACGTGTTTATTTCTGCTGATAAACACGTTTTGACAATTTCAGCACACTGGGGTTAAGGGCATACTCAGTGGGCACTTTTCAACCAAGCAGGTACACTGCGATTCTAAGGGCTGAGAAAACGCGTTTATTTCGGACTGAAAAACACGTTTTGACAATTTCAGCACACTGGGGTTAAGGGCTGACTCAGGGGGCTCTTCTGAGCCAGGCAGTTACACTGCGATTCTAAGGGCTGAGAAAACGCGCTTATTTCGGGCTGAAAAACACGTTTTGAGAACTGTGCTGTTCCTGCCCTATAACTTACATGGGGGTGACCAAAGTTGCCTAAACGTGTTTATTTCTGCTGATAAACACGTTTTGACAATTTCAGCACACTGGGGTTAAGGGCCGACTCAGTGGGCACTTTTCAACCAAGCAGGTACACTGCGATTCTAAGGGCTGAGAAAACGCGTTTATTTCGGGCTAAAAAACACGTTTTGAAAACTGTGCTGTTCCTGCCCTATAACTTACATGGGGGTGACCAAAGTTGCCAAAACGTGTTTATTTCTGCTGATAAACACGTTTTGACAATTTCAGCACACTGGGGTTAAGGGCCGACTCAGTGGGCACTTTTCAATCAAGCAGGTACACTGCGATTCTAAGGGCTGAGAAAACGCGTTTATTTCGGGCTGAAAAACACGTTTTGAAAACTGTGCTGTTCCTGCCCTATAACTTACATGGGGGTGACCAAAGTTGCCAAAACGTGTTTATTTCTGCTGATAAACACGTTTTGACAATTTCAGCACACTGGGGTTAAGGGCCGACTCAGGGGGCTCTTCTGAGCCAGGCAGTTACACTGCGATTCTAAGGGCTGAGAAAACGCGCTTATTTCGGGCTGAAAAACACGTTTTGAAAACTGTCTTGTTCCTGCCCTATAACTTACATGGGGGTGACCAAAGTTGCCTAAACGTGTTTATTTCTGCTGATAAACACGTTTTGACAATTTCAGCACACTGGGGTTAAGGGCCGACTCAGTGGGCACTTTTCAACCAAGCAGGTACACTGCGATTCTAAGGGCTGAGAAAACGCGTTTATTTCGGGCTGAAAAAAACGTTTTGAAAACTGTGCTGTTCCTGCCCTATAACTTACATGGGGGTGACCAAAGTTGCCAAAACGTGTTTATTTCTGCTGATAAACACGTTTTGACAATTTCAGCACACTGGGGTTAAGGGCCGACTCAGTGGGCACTTTTCAACCAAGCAGGTACACTGCGATTCTAAGGGCTGAGAAAACGCGTTTATTTCGGGCTGAAAAACACGTTTTGAAAACTGTGCTGTTCCTGCCCTATAACTTACATGGGGGTGACCAAAGTTGCCAAAACGTGTTTATTTCTGCTGATAAACACGTTTTGACAATTTCAGCACACTGGGGTTAAGGGCCGACTCAGTGGGCACTTTTCAACCAAGCAGGTACACTGCGATTCTAAGGGCTGAGAAAACGCGTTTATTTCGGGCTGAAAAACACGTTTTGAAAACTGTGCTGTTCCTGCCCTATAACTTACATGGGGGTGACCAAAGTTGCCAAAACGTGTTTATTTCTGCTGATAAACACGTTTTGACAATTTCAGCACACTGGGGTTAAGGGCTGACTCAGGGGGCTCTTCTGAGCCAGGTAGTTACACTGCGATTCTAAGGGCTGAGAAAACGCGCTTATTTCGGGCTGAAAAACACGTTTTGAAAACTGTCTTGTTCCTGCCCTATAACTTACATGGGGGTGACCAAAGTTGCCTAAACGTGTTTATTTCTGCTGATAAACACGTTTTGACAATTTCAGCACACTGGGGTTAAGGGCCGACTCAGTGGGCACTTTTCAACCAAGCAGGTACACTGCGATTCTAAGGGCTGAGAAAACGCGTTTATTTCGGGCTGAAAAACACGTTTTGAAAACTGTGCTGTTCCTGCCCTATAACTTACATGGGGGTGACCAAAGTTGCCAAAACGTGTTTATTTCTGCTGATAAACACGTTTTGACAATTTCAGCACACTGGGGTTAAGGGCCGACTCAGTGGGCACTTTTCAACCAAGCAGGTACACTGCGATTCTAAGGGCTGAGAAAACGCGTTTATTTCGGGCTGAAAAACACGTTTTGAAAACTGTGCTGTTCCTGCCCTATAACTTACATGGGGGTGACCATAGTTGCCAAAACGTGTTTATTTCTGCTGATAAACACGTTTTGACAATTTCAGCACACTGGGGTTAAGGGCTGACTCAGGGGGCTCTTCTGAGCCAGGCAGTTACACTGCGATTCTAAGGGCTGAGAAAACGCGCTTATTTCGGGCTGAAAAATACGTTTTGAAAACTGTCTTGTTCCTGCCCTATAACTTACATGGGGGTGACCAAAGTTGCCTAAACGTGTTTATTTCTGCTGATAAACACGTTTTGACAATTTCAGCACACTGGGGTTAAGGGCCGACTCAGTGGGCACTTTTCAACCAAGCAGGTACACTGCGATTCTAAGGGCTGAGAAAACGCGTTTATTTCGGGCTGAAAAACACGTTTTGAAAACTGTGCTGTTCCTGCCCTATAACTTACATGGGGGTGACCAAAGTTGCCAAAACGTGTTTATTTCTGCTGATAAACACGTTTTGACAATTTCAGCACAGTGGGGTTAAGGGCCGACTCAGTGGGCACTTTTCAACCAAGCAGGTACATTGCGATTCTAAGGGCTGAGAAAACGCGTTTATTTCGGGCTGAAAAACACGTTTTGAAAACTGTGCTGTTCCTGCCCTATAACTTACATGGGGGTGACCAAAGTTGCCAAAACGTGTTTATTTCTGCTGATAAACACGTTTTGACAATTTCAGCACACTGGGGTTAAGGGCTGACTCAGGGGGCTCTTCTGAGCCAGGCAGTTACACTGCGATTCTAAGGGCTGAGAAAACGCGTTTATTTCGGGCTGAAAAACACGTTTTGAAAACTGTCTTGTTCCTGCCCTATAACTTACATGGGGGTGACCAAAGTTGCCAAAACGTGTTTATTTCTGCTGATAAACACGTTTTGACAATTTCAGCACACTGGGGTTAAGGGCCGACTCAGTGGGCACTTTTCAATCACGCAGGTACACTGCGATTCTAAGGGCTGAGAAAACGCGTTTATTTCGGGCTGAAAAACACGTTTTGAAAACTGTGCTGTTCCTGCCCTATAACTTACATGGGGGTGACCAAAGTTGCCAAAACGTGTTTATTTCTGCTGATAAACACGTTTTGACAATTTCAGCACACTGGGGTTAAGGGCCGACTCAGTGGGCACTTTTCAACCAAGCAGGTACACTGCGATTCTAAGGGCTGAGAAAACGCGTTTATTTCGGGCTGAAAAACACGTTTTGAAAACTGTGCTGTTCCTACCCTATAACTTACATGGGGGTGACCAAAGTTGCCAAAACGTGTTTATTTCTGCTGATAAACACGTTTTGACAATTTCAGCTCACTGGGGTTAAGGGCCGACTCAGTGGGCACTTTTCAACCAAGCAGGTACACTGCGATTCTAAGGGCTGAGAAAACGCGTTTATTTCGGGCTGAAAAACACGTTTTGAAAACTGTGCTGTTCCTGCCCTATAACTTACATGGGGGTGACCAAAGTTGCCAAAACGTGTTTATTTCTGCTGATAAACACGTTTTGACAATTTCAGCACACTGGGGTTAAGGGCTGACTCAGGGGGCTCTTCTGAGCCAGGCAGTTACACTGCGATTCTAAGGGCTGAGAAAACGCGCTTATTTCGGGCTGAAAAACACGTTTTGAAAACTGTCTTGTTCCTGCCCTATAACTTACATGGGGGTGACCAAAGTTGCCTAAACGTGTTTATTTCTGCTGATAAACACGTTTTGACAATTTCAGCACACTGGGGTTAAGGGCCGACTCAGTGGGCACTTTTCAACCAAGCAGGTACACTGCGATTCTAAGGGCTGAGAAAACGCGTTTATTTCGGGCTGAAAAACACGTTTTGAAAACTGTGCTGTTCCTGCCCTATAACTTACATGGGGGTGACCAAAGTTGCCAAAACGTGTTTATTTCTGCTGATAAACACGTTTTGACAATTTCAGCACACTGGGGTTAAGGGCCGACTCAGTGGGCACTTTTCAACCAAGCAGGTACACTGCGATTCTAAGGGCTGAGAAAACGCGTTTATTTCGGGCTGAAAAACACGTTTTGAAAACTGTGCTGTTCCTGCCCTATAACTTACATGGGGGTGACCAAAGTTGCCAAAACGTGTTTATTTCTGCTGATAAACACGTTTTGACAATTTCAGCACACTGGGGTTAAGGGCTGACTCAGGGGGCTCTTCTGAGCCAGGCAGTTACACTGCGATTCTAAGGGCTGAGAAAACGCGCTTATTTCGGGCTGAAAAACACGTTTTGAAAACTGTCTTGTTCCTGCCCTATAACTTACATGGGGGTGACCAAAGTTGCCTAAACGTGTTTATTTCTGCTGATAAACACGTTTTGACAATTTCAGCACACTGGGGTTAAGGGCCGACTCAGTGGGCACTTTTCAACCAAGCAGGTACACTGCGATTCTAAGGGCTGAGAAAACGCGTTTATTTCGGGCTGAAAAACACGTTTTGAAAACTGTGCTGTTCCTGCCCTATAACTTACATGGGGGTGACCAAAGTTGCCAAAACGTGTTTATTTCTGCTGATAAACACGTTTTGACAATTACAGCACACTGGGGTTAAGGGCCGACTGAGTGGGCACTTTTCAACCAAGCAGGTACACTGCGATTCTAAGGGCTGAGAAAACGCGTTTATTTCGGGCTGAAAAACACGTTTTGAAAACTGTGCTGTTCCTGCCCTATAACTTACATGGGGGTGACCAAAGTTGCCTAAACGTCTTTATTTCTGCTGATAAACACGTTTTGACAATTTCAGCACACTGGGGTTAAGGGCTGACTCAGGGGGCTCTTCTGAGCCAGGCAGTTACACTGCGATTCTAAGGGCTGAGAAAACGCGCTTATTTCGGGCTGAAAAACACGTTTTGAAAACTGTCTTGTTCCTGCCCTATAACTTACATGGGGGTGACCAAAGTTGCCTAAACGTGTTTATTTCTGCTGATAAACACGTTTTGACAATTTCAGCACACTGGGGTTAAGGGCCGACTCAGTGGGCACTTTTCAACCAAGCAGGTACACTGCGATTCTAAGGGCTGAGAAAACGCGTTTATTTCGGGCTGAAAAACACGTTTTGAAAACTGTGCTGTTCCTGCCCTATAACTTACATGGGGGTGACCAAAGTTGCCAAAACGTGTTTATTTCTGCTGATAAACACGTTTTGACAATTTCAGCACACTGGGGTTAAGGGCCGACTCAGTGGGCACTTTTCAATCAAGCAGGTACACTGCGATTCTAAGGGCTGAGAAAACGCGTTTATTTCGGGCTGAAAAACACGTTTTGAAAACTGTGCTGTTCCTGCCCTATAACTTACATGGGGGTGACCAAAGTTGCCTAAACGTGTTTATTTCTGCTGATAAACACGTTTTGACAATTTCAGCACACTGGGGTTAAGGGCCGACTCAGTGGGCACTTTTCAACCAAGCAGGTACACTGCGATTCTAAGGGCTGAGAAAACGCGTTTATTTCGGGCTGAAAAACACGTTTTGAAAACTGTGCTGTTCCTGCCCTATAACTTACATGGGGGTGACCAAAGTTGCCTAAACGTCTTTATTTCTGCTGATAAACACGTTTTGACAATTTCAGCACACTGGGGTTAAGGGCTGACTCAGGGGGCTCTTCTGAGCCAGGCAGTTACACTGCGATTCTAAGGGCTGAGAAAACGCGCTTATTTCGGGCTGAAAAACACGTTTTGAAAACTGTCTTGTTCCTGCCCTATAACTTACATGGGGGTGACCAAAGTTGCCTAAACGTGTTTATTTCTGCTGATAAACACGTTTTGACAATTTCAGCACACTGGGGTTAAGGGCCGACTCAGTGGGCACTTTTCAACCAAGCAGGTACACTGCAATTCTAAGGGCTGAGAAAACGCGTTTATTTCGGGCTAAAAAACACCTTTTGAAAACTGTGCTGTTCCTGCCCTATAACTTACATGGGGGTGACCAAAGTTGCCAAAACGTGTTTATTTCTGCTGATAAACACGTTTTGACAATTTCAGCACACTGGGGTTAAGGGCCGACTCAGTGGGCACTTTTCAACCAAGCAGGTACACTGCGATTCTAAGGGCTGAGAAAACGCGTTTATTTCGGGCTGAAAAACACGTTTTGAAAACTGTGCTGTTCCTGCCCTATAACTTACATGGGGGTGACCAAAGTTGCCAAAACGTGTTTATTTCTGCTGATAAACACGTTTTGACAATTTCAGCACACTGGGGTTAAGGGCCGACTCAGGGGGCTCTTCTGAGCCAGGCAGTTACACTGCGATTCTAAGGGATGAGAAAACGCGCTTATTTCGGGCTGAAAAACACGTTTTGAAAACTGTCTTGTTCCTGCCCTATAACTTACATGGGGGTGACCAAAGTTGCCTAAACGTGTTTATTTCTGCTGATAAACACGTTTTGACAATTTCAGCACACTGGGGTTAAGGGCCGACTCAGTGGGCACTTTTCAACCAAGCAGGTACACTGCGATTCTAAGGGCTGAGAAAACGCGCATATTTCGGGCTGAAAAACACGTTTTGAAAACTGTGCTGTTCCTGCCCTATAACTTACATGGGGGTGACCAAAGTTGCCAAAACGTGTTTATTTCTGCTGATAAACACGTTTTGACAATTTCAGCACACTGGGGTTAAGGGCCGACTCAGTGGGCACTTTTCAACCAAGCAGGTACACTGCGATTCTAAGGGCTGAGAAAACGCGTTTATTTCGGGCTGAAAAACACGTTTTGAAAACTGTGCTGTTCCTGCCCTATAACTTACATGGGGGTGACCAAAGTTGCCAAAACGTGTTTATTTCTGCTGATAAACACGTTTTGACAATTTCAGCACACTGGGGTTAAGGGCTGACTCAGGGGGCTCTTCTGAGCCAGGCAGTTACACTGCGATTCTAAGGGCTGAGAAAACGCGCTTATTTCGGGCTGAAAAACACGTTTTGAAAACTGTCTTGTTCCTGCCCTATAACTTACATGGGGGTGACCAAAGTTGCCTAAACGTGTTTATTTCTGCTGATAAACACGTTTTGACAATTTCAGCACACTGGGGTTAAGGGCCGACTCAGTGGGCACTTTTCAACCAAGCAGGTACACTGCGATTCTAAGGGCTGAGAAAACGCGTTTATTTCGGGCTGAAAAACACGTTTTGAAAACTGTGCTGTTCCTGCCCTATAACTTACATGGGGGTGACCAAAGTTGCCAAAACGTGTTTATTTCTGCTGATAAACACGTTTTGACAATTTCAGCACACTGGGGTTAAGGGCCGACTCAGTGGGCACTTTTCAATCAAGCAGGTACACTGCGATTCTAAGGGCTGAGAAAACGCGTTTATTTCGGGCTGAAAAACACGTTTTGAAAACTGTGCTGTTCCTGCCCTATAACTTACATGGGGGTGACCAAAGTTGCCTAAACGTGTTTATTTCTGCTGATAAACACGTTTTGACAATTTCAGCACACTGGGGTTAAGGGCCGACTCAGTGGGCACTTTTCAACCAAGCAGGTACACTGCGATTCTAAGGGCTGAGAAAACGCGTTTATTTCGGGCTGAAAAACACGTTTTGAAAACTGTGCTGTTCCTGCCCTATAACTTACATGGGGGTGACCAAAGTTGCCTAAACGTCTTTATTTCTGCTGATAAACACGTTTTGACAATTTCAGCACACTGGGGTTAAGGGCTGACTCAGGGGGCTCTTCTGAGCCAGGCAGTTACACTGCGATTCTAAGGGCTGAGAAAACGCGCTTATTTCGGGCTGAAAAACACGTTTTGAAAACTGTCTTGTTCCTGCCCTATAACTTACATGGGGGTGACCAAAGTTGCCTAAACGTGTTTATTTCTGCTGATAAACACGTTTTGACAATTTCAGCACACTGGGGTTAAGGGCCGACTCAGTGGGCACTTTTCAACCAAGCAGGTACACTGCGATTCTAAGGGCTGAGAAAACGCGTTTATTTCGGGCTAAAAAACACCTTTTGAAAACTGTGCTGTTCCTGCCCTATAACTTACATGGGGGTGACCAAAGTTGCCAAAACGTGTTTATTTCTGCTGATAAACACGTTTTGACAATTTCAGCACACTGGGGTTAAGGGCCGACTCAGTGGGCACTTTTCAACCAAGCAGGTACACTGCGATTCTAAGGGCTGAGAAAACGCGTTTATTTCGGGCTGAAAAACACGTTTTGAAAACTGTGCTGTTCCTGCCCTATAACTTACATGGGGGTGACCAAAGTTGCCTAAACGTGTTTATTTCTGCTGATAAACACGTTTTGACAATTTCAGCACACTGGGGTTAAGGGCCGACTCAGTGGGCACTTTTCAACCAAGCAGGTACACTGCGATTCTAAGGGCTGAGAAAACGCGTTTATTTCGGGCTGAAAAACACGTTTTGAAAACTGTGCTGTTCCTGCCCTATAACTTACATGGGGGTGACCAAAGTTGCCTAAACGTCTTTATTTCTGCTGATAAACACGTTTTGACAATTTCAGCACACTGGGGTTAAGGGCTGACTCAGGGGGCTCTTCTGAGCCAGGCAGTTACACTGCGATTCTAAGGGCTGAGAAAACGCGCTTATTTCGGGCTGAAAAACACGTTTTGAAAACTGTCTTGTTCCTGCCCTATAACTTACATGGGGGTGACCAAAGTTGCCTAAACGTGTTTATTTCTGCTGATAAACACGTTTTGACAATTTCAGCACACTGGGGTTAAGGGCCGACTCAGTGGGCACTTTTCAACCAAGCAGGTACACTGCGATTCTAAGGGCTGAGAAAACGCGTTTATTTCGGGCTAAAAAACACCTTTTGAAAACTGTGCTGTTCCTGCCCTATAACTTACATGGGGGTGACCAAAGTTGCCAAAACGTGTTTATTTCTGCTGATAAACACGTTTTGACAATTTCAGCACACTGGGGTTAAGGGCCGACTCAGTGGGCACTTTTCAACCAAGCAGGTACACTGCGATTCTAAGGGCTGAGAAAACGCGTTTATTTCGGGCTGAAAAACACGTTTTGAAAACTGTGCTGTTCCTGCCCTATAACTTACATGGGGGTGACCAAAGTTGCCAAAACGTGTTTATTTCTGCTGATAAACACGTTTTGACAATTTCAGCACACTGGGGTTAAGGGCCGACTCAGGGGGCTCTTCTGAGCCAGGCAGTTACACTGCGATTCTAAGGGATGAGAAAACGCGCTTATTTCGGGCTGAAAAACACGTTTTGAAAACTGTCTTGTTCCTGCCCTATAACTTACATGGGGGTGACCAAAGTTGCCTAAACGTGTTTATTTCTGCTGATAAACACGTTTTGACAATTTCAGCACACTGGGGTTAAGGGCCGACTCAGTGGGCACTTTTCAACCAAGCAGGTACACTGCGATTCTAAGGGCTGAGAAAACGCGCATATTTCGGGCTGAAAAACACGTTTTGAAAACTGTGCTGTTCCTGCCCTATAACTTACATGGGGGTGACCAAAGTTGCCAAAACGTGTTTATTTCTGCTGATAAACACGTTTTGACAATTTCAGCACACTGGGGTTAAGGGCTGACTCAGGGGGCTCTTCTGAGCCAGGCACTTACACTGCGATTCTAAGGGCTGAGAAAACGCGCTTATTTCGGGCTGAAAAACACGTTTTGAAAACTGTCTTGTTCCTGCCCTATAACTTACATGGGGGTGACCAAAGTTGCCTAAACGTGTTTATTTCTGCTGATAAACACGTTTTGACAATTTCAGCACACTGGGGTTAAGGGCCGACTCAGTGGGCACTTTTCAACCAAGCAGGTACACTGCGATTCTAAGGGCTGAGAAAACGCGTTTATTTCGGGCTGAAAAACACGTTTTGAAAACTGTGCTGTTCCTGCCCTATAACTTACATGGGGGTGACCAAAGTTGCCAAAACGTGTTTATTTCTGCTGATAAACACGTTTTGACAATTTCAGCACACTGGGGTTAAGGGCCGACTCAGTGGGCACTTTTCAACCAAGCAGGTACACTGCGATTCTAAGGGCTGAGAAAACGCGTTTATTTCGGGCTAAAAAACACCTCTTGAAAACTGTGCTGTTCCTGCCCTATAACTTACATGGGGGTGACCAAAGTTGCCAAAACGTGTTTATTTCTGCTGATAAACACGTTTTGACAATTTCAGCACACTGGGGTTAAGGGCCGACTCAGTGGGCACTTTTCAACCAAGCAGGTACACTGCGATTCTAAGGGCTGAGAAAACGCGTTTATTTCGGGCTGAAAAACACGTTTTGAAAACTGTGCTGTTCCTGCCCTATAACTTACATGGGGGTGACCAAAGTTGCCAAAACGTGTTTATTTCTGCTGATAAACACGTTTTGACAATTTCAGCACACTGGGGTTAAGGGCCGACTCAGGGGGCTCTTCTGAGCCAGGCAGTTACACTGCGATTCTAAGGGCTGAGAAAACGCGCTTATTTCGGGCTGAAAAACACGTTTTGAAAACTGTCTTGTTCCTGCCCTATAACTTACATGGGGGTGACCAAAGTTGCCTAAACGTGTTTATTTCTGCTGATAAACACGTTTTGACAATTTCAGCACACTGGGGTTAAGGGCCGACTCAGTGGGCACTTTTCAACCAAGCAGGTACACTGCGATTCTAAGGGCTGAGAAAACGCGTTTATTTCGGGCTGAAAAACACGTTTTGAAAACTGTGCTGTTCCTGCCCTATAACTTACATGGGGGTGACCAAAGTTGCCTAAACGTGTTTATTTCTGCTGATAAACACGTTTTGACAATTTCAGCACACTGGGGTTAAGGGCCGACTCAGTGGGCACTTTTCAACCAAGCAGGTACACTGCGATTCTAAGGGCTGAGAAAACGCGTTTATTTCGGGCTGAAAAACACGTTTTGAAAACTGTGCTGTTCCTGCCCTATAACTTACATGGGGGTGACCAAAGTTGCCTAAACGTGTTTATTTCTGCTGATAAACACGTTTTGACAATTTCAGCACACTGGGGTTAAGGGCCGACTCAGTGGGCACTTTTCAACCAAGCAGGTACACTGCGATTCTAAGGGCTGAGAAAACGCGTTTATTTCGGGCTGAAAAACACGTTTTGAAAACTGTGCTGTTCCTGCCCTATAACTTACATGGGGGTGACCAAAGTTGCCAAAACGTGTTTATTTCTGCTGATAAACACGTTTTGACAATTTCAGCACACTGGGGTTAAGGGCCGACTCAGGGGGCTCTTCTGAGCCAGGCAGTTACACTGCGATTCTAAGGGCTGAGAAAACGCGCTTATTTCGGGCTGAAAATACGTTTTGAAAACTGTCTTGTTCCTGCCCTATAACTTACATGGGGGTGACCAAAGTTGCCTAAACGTGTTTATTTCTGCTGATAAACACGTTTTGACAATTTCAGCACACTGGGGTTAAGGGCCGACTCAGTGGGCACTTTTCAACCAAGCAGGTACACTGCGATTCTAAGGGCTGAGAAAACGCGTTTATTTCGGGCTGAAAAACACGTTTTGAAAACTGTGCTGTTCCTGCCCTATAACTTACATGGGGGTGACCAAAGTTGCCAAAACGTGTTTATTTCTGCTGATAAACACGTTTTGACAATTTCAGCACACTGGGGTTAAGGGCATACTCAGTGGGCACTTTTCAACCAAGCAGGTACACTGCGATTCTAAGGGCTGAGAAAACGCGTTTATTTCGGACTGAAAAACACGTTTTGACAATTTCAGCACACTGGGGTTAAGGGCTGACTCAGGGGGCTCTTCTGAGCCAGGCAGTTACACTGCGATTCTAAGGGCTGAGAAAACGCGCTTATTTCGGGCTGAAAAACACGTTTTGAAAACTGTGCTGTTCCTGCCCTATAACTTACATGGGGGTGACCAAAGTTGCCTAAACGTGTTTATTTCTGCTGATAAACACGTTTTGACAATTTCAGCACACTGGGGTTAAGGGCCGACTCAGTGGGCACTTTTCAACAAAGCAGATACACTGCGATTCTAAGGGCTGAGAAAACAAGTTTATTTCGGGCTAAAAAACACCTTTTGAAAACTGTGCTGTTCCTGCCCTATAACTTACATGGGGGTGACCAAAGTTGCCTAAACGTCTTTATTTCTGCTGAAAAACACGTTTTGACAATTTCAGCACACTGGGGTTAAGGGCCGACTCAGTGGGCACTTTTCAACCAAGCAGGTACACTGCGATTCTAAGGGCTGAGAAAACACGTTTATTTCGGGCTGAAAAACACGTTTTGAAAACTGTGCTGTTCCTGCCCTATAACTTACATGGGGGTGACCAAAGTTGCCAAAACGTGTTTATTTCTGCTGATAAACACGTTTTGACAATTTCAGCACACTGGGGTTAAGGGCCGACTCAGTGGGCACTTTTCAACCAAGCAGGTACACTGCGATTCTAAGGGCTGAGAAAACGCGTTTATTTCGGGCTGAAAAAAACGTTTTGAAAACTGTGCTGTTCCTGCCCTATAACTTACATGGGGGTGACCAAAGTTGCCAAAACGTGTTTATTTCTGCTGATAAACACGTTTTGACAATTTCAGCACACTGGGGTTAAGGGCCGACTCAGTGGGCACTTTTCAACCAAGCAGGTACACTGCGATTCTAAGGGCTGAGAAAACGCGTTTATTTCGGGCTGAAAAACACGTTTTGAAAACTGTGCTGTTCCTGCCCTATAACTTACATGGGGGTGACCAAAGTTGCCAAAACGTGTTTATTTCTGCTGATAAACACGTTTTGACAATTTCAGCACACTGGGGTTAAGGGCCGACTCAGTGGGCACTTTTCAACCAAGCAGGTACACTGCGATTCTAAGGGCTGAGAAAACGCGTTTATTTCGGGCTGAAAAACACGTTTTGAAAACTGTGCTGTTCCTGCCCTATAACTTACATGGGGGTGACCAAAGTTGCCAAAACGTGTTTATTTCTGCTGATAAACACGTTTTGACAATTTCAGCACACTGGGGTTAAGGGCCGACTCAGGGGGCTCTTCTGAGCCAGGTAGTTACACTGCGATTCTAAGGGCTGAGAAAACGCGCTTATTTCGGGCTGAAAAACACGTTTTGAAAACTGTCTTGTTCCTGCCCTATAACTTACATGGGGGTGACCAAAGTTGCCTAAACGTGTTTATTTCTGCTGATAAACACGTTTTGACAATTTCAGCACACTGGGGTTAAGGGCCGACTCAGTGGGCACTTTTCAACCAAGCAGGTACACTGCGATTCTAAGGGCTGAGAAAACGCGTTTATTTCGGGCTGAAAAACACGTTTTGAAAACTGTGCTGTTCCTGCCCTATAACTTACATGGGGGTGACCAAAGTTGCCAAAACGTGTTTATTTCTGCTGATAAACACGTTTTGACAATTTCAGCACACTGGGGTTAAGGGCCGACTCAGTGGGCACTTTTCAACCAAGCAGGTACACTGCGATTCTAAGGGCTGAGAAAACGCGTTTATTTCGGGCTGAAAAACACGTTTTGAAAACTGTGCTGTTCCTGCCCTATAACTTACATGGGGGTGACCATAGTTGCCAAAACGTGTTTATTTCTGCTGATAAACACGTTTTGACAATTTCAGCACACTGGGGTTAAGGGCTGACTCAGGGGGCTCTTCTGAGCCAGGCAGTTACACTGCGATTCTAAGGGCTGTGAAAACGCGCTTATTTCGGGCTGAAAAATACGTTTTGAAAACTGTCTTGTTCCTGCCCTATAACTTACATGGGGGTGACCAAAGTTGCCTAAACGTGTTTATTTCTGCTGATAAACACGTTTTGACAATTTCAGCACACTGGGGTTAAGGGCCGACTCAGTGGGCACTTTTCAACCAAGCAGGTACACTGCGATTCTAAGGGCTGAGAAAACGCGCATATTTCGGGCTGAAAAACACGTTTTGAAAACTGTGCTGTTCCTGCCCTATAACTTACATGGGGGTGACCAAAGTTGCCAAAACGTGTTTATTTCTGCTGATAAACACGTTTTGACAATTTCAGCACACTGGGGTTAAGGGCCGACTCAGTGGGCACTTTTCAACCAAGCAGGTACACTGCGATTCTAAGGGCTGAGAAAACGCGTTTATTTCGGGCTGAAAAACACGTTTTGAAAACTGTGCTGTTCCTGCCCTATAACTTACATGGGGGTGACCAAAGTTGCCAAAACGTGTTTATTTCTGCTGATAAACACGTTTTGACAATTTCAGCACACTGGGGTTAAGGGCTGACTCAGGGGGCTCTTCTGAGCCAGGCAGTTACACTGCGATTCTAAGGGCTGAGAAAACGCGCTTATTTCGGGCTGAAAAACACGTTTTGAAAACTGTCTTGTTCCTGCCCTATAACTTACATGGGGGTGACCAAAGTTGCCTAAACGTGTTTATTTCTGCTGATAAACACGTTTTGACAATTTCAGCACACTGGGGTTAAGGGCCGACTCAGTGGGCACTTTTCAACCAAGCAGGTACACTGCGATTCTAAGGGCTGAGAAAACGCGTTTATTTCGGGCTGAAAAACACGTTTTGAAAACTGTGCTGTTCCTGCCCTATAACTTACATGGGGGTGACCAAAGTTGCCAAAACGTGTTTATTTCTGCTGATAAACACGTTTTGACAATTTCAGCACACTGGGGTTAAGGGCCGACTCAGTGGGCACTTTTCAATCAAGCAGGTACACTGCGATTCTAAGGGCTGAGAAAACGCGTTTATTTCGGGCTGAAAAACACGTTTTGAAAACTGTGCTGTTCCTGCCCTATAACTTACATGGGGGTGACCAAAGTTGCCTAAACGTGTTTATTTCTGCTGATAAACACGTTTTGACAATTTCAGCACACTGGGGTTAAGGGCCGACTCAGTGGGCACTTTTCAACCAAGCAGGTACACTGCGATTCTAAGGGCTGAGAAAACGCGTTTATTTCGGGCTGAAAAACACGTTTTGAAAACTGTGCTGTTCCTGCCCTATAACTTACATGGGGGTGACCAAAGTTGCCTAAACGTCTTTATTTCTGCTGATAAACACGTTTTGACAATTTCAGCACACTGGGGTTAAGGGCTGACTCAGGGGGCTCTTCTGAGCCAGGCAGTTACACTGCGATTCTAAGGGCTGAGAAAACGCGCTTATTTCGGGCTGAAAAACACGTTTTGAAAACTGTGCTGTTCCTGCCCTATAACTTACATGGGGGTGACCAAAGTTGCCTAAACGTGTTTATTTCTGCTGATAAACACGTTTTGACAATTTCAGCACACTGGGGTTAAGGGCCGACTCAGTGGGCACTTTTCAACCAAGCAGGTACACTGCGATTCTAAGGGCTGAGAAAACGCGTTTATTTCGGGCTGAAAAACACGTTTTGAAAACTGTGCTGTTCCTGCCCTATAACTTACATGGGGGTGACCAAAGTTGCCAAAACGTGTTTATTTCTGCTGATAAACACGTTTTGACAATTTCAGCACACTGGGGTTAAGGGCCGACTCAGGGGGCTCTTCTGAGCCAGGCAGTTACACTGCGATTCTAAGGGCTGAGAAAACGCGCTTATTTCGGGCTGAAAATACGTTTTGAAAACTGTCTTGTTCCTGCCCTATAACTTACATGGGGGTGACCAAAGTTGCCTAAACGTGTTTATTTCTGCTGATAAACACGTTTTGACAATTTCAGCACACTGGGGTTAAGGGCCGACTCAGTGGGCACTTTTCAACCAAGCAGGTACACTGCGATTCTAAGGGCTGAGAAAACGCGTTTATTTCGGGCTGAAAAACACGTTTTGAAAACTGTGCTGTTCCTGCCCTATAACTTACATGGGGGTGACCAAAGTTGCCAAAACGTGTTTATTTCTGCTGATAAACACGTTTTGACAATTTCAGCACACTGGGGTTAAGGGCATACTCAGTGGGCACTTTTCAACCAAGCAGGTACACTGCGATTCTAAGGGCTGAGAAAACGCGTTTATTTCGGACTGAAAAACACGTTTTGACAATTTCAGCACACTGGGGTTAAGGGCTGACTCAGGGGGCTCTTCTGAGCCAGGCAGTTACACTGCGATTCTAAGGGCTGAGAAAACGCGCTTATTTCGGGCTGAAAAACACGTTTTGAAAACTGTGCTGTTCCTGCCCTATAACTTACATGGGGGTGACCAAAGTTGCCTAAACGTGTTTATTTCTGCTGATAAACACGTTTTGACAATTTCAGCACACTGGGGTTAAGGGCCGACTCAGTGGGCACTTTTCAACAAAGCAGATACACTGCGATTCTAAGGGCTGAGAAAACAAGTTTATTTCGGGCTAAAAAACACCTTTTGAAAACTGTGCTGTTCCTGCCCTATAACTTACATGGGGGTGACCAAAGTTGCCTAAACGTCTTTATTTCTGCTGAAAAACACGTTTTGACAATTTCAGCACACTGGGGTTAAGGGCCGACTCAGTGGGCACTTTTCAACCAAGCAGGTACACTGCGATTCTAAGGGCTGAGAAAACACGTTTATTTCGGGCTGAAAAACACGTTTTGAAAACTGTGCTGTTCCTGCCCTATAACTTACATGGGGGTGACCAAAGTTGCCAAAACGTGTTTATTTCTGCTGATAAACACGTTTTGACAATTTCAGCACACTGGGGTTAAGGGCCGACTCAGTGGGCACTTTTCAACCAAGCAGGTACACTGCGATTCTAAGGGCTGAGAAAACGCGTTTATTTCGGGCTGAAAAAAACGTTTTGAAAACTGTGCTGTTCCTGCCCTATAACTTACATGGGGGTGACCAAAGTTGCCAAAACGTGTTTATTTCTGCTGATAAACACGTTTTGACAATTTCAGCACACTGGGGTTAAGGGCCGACTCAGTGGGCACTTTTCAACCAAGCAGGTACACTGCGATTCTAAGGGCTGAGAAAACGCGTTTATTTCGGGCTGAAAAACACGTTTTGAAAACTGTGCTGTTCCTGCCCTATAACTTACATGGGGGTGACCAAAGTTGCCAAAACGTGTTTATTTCTGCTGATAAACACGTTTTGACAATTTCAGCACACTGGGGTTAAGGGCCGACTCAGTGGGCACTTTTCAACCAAGCAGGTACACTGCGATTCTAAGGGCTGAGAAAACGCGTTTATTTCGGGCTGAAAAACACGTTTTGAAAACTGTGCTGTTCCTGCCCTATAACTTACATGGGGGTGACCAAAGTTGCCAAAACGTGTTTATTTCTGCTGATAAACACGTTTTGACAATTTCAGCACACTGGGGTTAAGGGCTGACTCAGGGGGCTCTTCTGAGCCAGGTAGTTACACTGCGATTCTAAGGGCTGAGAAAACGCGCTTATTTCGGGCTGAAAAACACGTTTTGAAAACTGTCTTGTTCCTGCCCTATAACTTACATGGGGGTGACCAAAGTTGCCTAAACGTGTTTATTTCTGCTGATAAACACGTTTTGACAATTTCAGCACACTGGGGTTAAGGGCCGACTCAGTGGGCACTTTTCAACCAAGCAGGTACACTGCGATTCTAAGGGCTGAGAAAACGCGTTTATTTCGGGCTGAAAAACACGTTTTGAAAACTGTGCTGTTCCTGCCCTATAACTTACATGGGGGTGACCAAAGTTGCCAAAACGTGTTTATTTCTGCTGATAAACACGTTTTGACAATTTCAGCACACTGGGGTTAAGGGCCGACTCAGTGGGCACTTTTCAACCAAGCAGGTACACTGCGATTCTAAGGGCTGAGAAAACGCGTTTATTTCGGGCTGAAAAACACGTTTTGAAAACTGTGCTGTTCCTGCCCTATAACTTACATGGGGGTGACCATAGTTGCCAAAACGTGTTTATTTCTGCTGATAAACACGTTTTGACAATTTCAGCACACTGGGGTTAAGGGCTGACTCAGGGGGCTCTTCTGAGCCAGGCAGTTACACTGCGATTCTAAGGGCTGTGAAAACGCGCTTATTTCGGGCTGAAAAATACGTTTTGAAAACTGTCTTGTTCCTGCCCTATAACTTACATGGGGGTGACCAAAGTTGCCTAAACGTGTTTATTTCTGCTGATAAACACGTTTTGACAATTTCAGCACACTGGGGTTAAGGGCCGACTCAGTGGGCACTTTTCAACCAAGCAGGTACACTGCGATTCTAAGGGCTGAGAAAACGCGCATATTTCGGGCTGAAAAACACGTTTTGAAAACTGTGCTGTTCCTGCCCTATAACTTACATGGGGGTGACCAAAGTTGCCAAAACGTGTTTATTTCTGCTGATAAACACGTTTTGACAATTTCAGCACACTGGGGTTAAGGGCCGACTCAGTGGGCACTTTTCAACCAAGCAGGTACACTGCGATTCTAAGGGCTGAGAAAACGCGTTTATTTCGGGCTGAAAAACACGTTTTGAAAACTGTGCTGTTCCTGCCCTATAACTTACATGGGGGTGACCAAAGTTGCCAAAACGTGTTTATTTCTGCTGATAAACACGTTTTGACAATTTCAGCACACTGGGGTTAAGGGCTGACTCAGGGGGCTCTTCTGAGCCAGGCAGTTACACTGCGATTCTAAGGGCTGAGAAAACGCGCTTATTTCGGGCTGAAAAACACGTTTTGAAAACTGTCTTGTTCCTGCCCTATAACTTACATGGGGGTGACCAAAGTTGCCTAAACGTGTTTATTTCTGCTGATAAACACGTTTTGACAATTTCAGCACACTGGGGTTAAGGGCCGACTCAGTGGGCACTTTTCAACCAAGCAGGTACACTGCGATTCTAAGGGCTGAGAAAACGCGTTTATTTCGGGCTGAAAAACACGTTTTGAAAACTGTGCTGTTCCTGCCCTATAACTTACATGGGGGTGACCAAAGTTGCCAAAACGTGTTTATTTCTGCTGATAAACACGTTTTGACAATTTCAGCACACTGGGGTTAAGGGCCGACTCAGTGGGCACTTTTCAATCAAGCAGGTACACTGCGATTCTAAGGGCTGAGAAAACGCGTTTATTTCGGGCTGAAAAACACGTTTTGAAAACTGTGCTGTTCCTGCCCTATAACTTACATGGGGGTGACCAAAGTTGCCTAAACGTGTTTATTTCTGCTGATAAACACGTTTTGACAATTTCAGCACACTGGGGTTAAGGGCCGACTCAGTGGGCACTTTTCAACCAAGCAGGTACACTGCGATTCTAAGGGCTGAGAAAACGCGTTTATTTCGGGCTGAAAAACACGTTTTGAAAACTGTGCTGTTCCTGCCCTATAACTTACATGGGGGTGACCAAAGTTGCCTAAACGTCTTTATTTCTGCTGATAAACACGTTTTGACAATTTCAGCACACTGGGGTTAAGGGCTGACTCAGGGGGCTCTTCTGAGCCAGGCAGTTACACTGCGATTCTAAGGGCTGAGAAAACGCGCTTATTTCGGGCTGAAAAACACGTTTTGAAAACTGTCTTGTTCCTGCCCTATAACTTACATGGGGGTGACCAAAGTTGCCTAAACGTGTTTATTTCTGCTGATAAACACGTTTTGACAATTTCAGCACACTGGGGTTAAGGGCCGACTCAGTGGGCACTTTTCAACCAAGCAGGTACACTGCGATTCTAAGGGCTGAGAAAACGCGTTTATTTCGGGCTAAAAAACACCTTTTGAAAACTGTGCTGTTCCTGCCCTATAACTTACATGGGGGTGACCAAAGTTGCCAAAACGTGTTTATTTCTGCTGATAAACACGTTTTGACAATTTCAGCACACTGGGGTTAAGGGCCGACTCAGTGGGCACTTTTCAACCAAGCAGGTACACTGCGATTCTAAGGGCTGAGAAAACGCGTTTATTTCGGGCTGAAAAACACGTTTTGAAAACTGTGCTGTTCCTGCCCTATAACTTACATGGGGGTGACCAAAGTTGCCTAAACGTGTTTATTTCTGCTGATAAACACGTTTTGACAATTTCAGCACACTGGGGTTAAGGGCCGACTCAGTGGGCACTTTTCAACCAAGCAGGTACACTGCGATTCTAAGGGCTGAGAAAACGCGTTTATTTCGGGCTGAAAAACACGTTTTGAAAACTGTGCTGTTCCTGCCCTATAACTTACATGGGGGTGACCAAAGTTGCCTAAACGTCTTTATTTCTGCTGATAAACACGTTTTGACAATTTCAGCACACTGGGGTTAAGGGCTGACTCAGGGGGCTCTTCTGAGCCAGGCAGTTACACTGCGATTCTAAGGGCTGAGAAAACGCGCTTATTTCGGGCTGAAAAACACGTTTTGAAAACTGTCTTGTTCCTGCCCTATAACTTACATGGGGGTGACCAAAGTTGCCTAAACGTGTTTATTTCTGCTGATAAACACGTTTTGACAATTTCAGCACACTGGGGTTAAGGGCCGACTCAGTGGGCACTTTTCAACCAAGCAGGTACACTGCGATTCTAAGGGCTGAGAAAACGCGTTTATTTCGGGCTAAAAAACACCTTTTGAAAACTGTGCTGTTCCTGCCCTATAACTTACATGGGGGTGACCAAAGTTGCCAAAACGTGTTTATTTCTGCTGATAAACACGTTTTGACAATTTCAGCACACTGGGGTTAAGGGCCGACTCAGTGGGCACTTTTCAACCAAGCAGGTACACTGCGATTCTAAGGGCTGAGAAAACGCGTTTATTTCGGGCTGAAAAACACGTTTTGAAAACTGTGCTGTTCCTGCCCTATAACTTACATGGGGGTGACCAAAGTTGCCAAAACGTGTTTATTTCTGCTGATAAACACGTTTTGACAATTTCAGCACACTGGGGTTAAGGGCCGACTCAGGGGGCTCTTCTGAGCCAGGCAGTTACACTGCGATTCTAAGGGATGAGAAAACGCGCTTATTTCGGGCTGAAAAACACGTTTTGAAAACTGTCTTGTTCCTGCCCTATAACTTACATGGGGGTGACCAAAGTTGCCTAAACGTGTTTATTTCTGCTGATAAACACGTTTTGACAATTTCAGCACACTGGGGTTAAGGGCCGACTCAGTGGGCACTTTTCAACCAAGCAGGTACACTGCGATTCTAAGGGCTGAGAAAACGCGCATATTTCGGGCTGAAAAACACGTTTTGAAAACTGTGCTGTTCCTGCCCTATAACTTACATGGGGGTGACCAAAGTTGCCAAAACGTGTTTATTTCTGCTGATAAACACGTTTTGACAATTTCAGCACACTGGGGTTAAGGGCCGACTCAGTGGGCACTTTTCAACCAAGCAGGTACACTGCGATTCTAAGGGCTGAGAAAACGCGTTTATTTCGGGCTGAAAAACACGTTTTGAAAACTGTGCTGTTCCTGCCCTATAACTTACATGGGGGTGACCAAAGTTGCCAAAACGTGTTTATTTCTGCTGATAAACACGTTTTGACAATTTCAGCACACTGGGGTTAAGGGCTGACTCAGGGGGCTCTTCTGAGCAAGGTAGTTACACTGCGATTCTAAGGGCTGAGAAAACGCGCTTATTTCGGGCTGAAAAACACGTTTTGAAAACTGTCTTGTTCCTGCCCTATAACTTACATGGGGGTGACCAAAGTTGCCTAAACGTGTTTATTTCTGCTGATAAACACGTTTTGACAATTTCAGCACACTGGGGTTAAGGGCCGACTCAGTGGGCACTTTTCAACCAAGCAGGTACACTGCGATTCTAAGGGCTGAGAAAACGCGTTTATTTCGGGCTGAAAAACACGTTTTGAAAACTGTGCTGTTCCTGCCCTATAACTTACATGGGGGTGACCAAAGTTGCCAAAACGTGTTTATTTCTGCTGATAAACACGTTTTGACAATTTCAGCACACTGGGGTTAAGGGCCGACTCAGTGGGCACTTTTCAACCAAGCAGGTACACTGCGATTCTCAGGGCTGAGAAAACGCGTTTATTTCGGGCTGAAAAACACGTTTTGAAAACTGTGCTGTTCCTGCCCTATAACTTACATGGGGGTGACCAAAGTTGCCAAAACGTGTTTATTTCTGCTGATAAACACGTTTTGACAATTTCAGCACACTGGGGTTAAGGGCTGACTCAGGGGGCTCTTCTGAGCCAGGCACTTACACTGCGATTCTAAGGGCTGAGAAAACGCGCTTATTTCGGGCTGAAAAACACGTTTTGAAAACTGTCTTGTTCCTGCCCTATAACTTACATGGGGGTGACCAAAGTTGCCTAAACGTGTTTATTTCTGCTGATAAACACGTTTTGACAATTTCAGCACACTGGGGTTAAGGGCCGACTCAGTGGGCACTTTTCAACCAAGCAGGTACACTGCGATTCTAAGGGCTGAGAAAACGCGTTTATTTCGGGCTAAAAAACACCTTTTGAAAACTGTGCTGTTCCTGCCCTATAACTTACATGGGGGTGACCAAAGTTGCCAAAACGTGTTTATTTCTGCTGATAAACACGTTTTGACAATTTCAGCACACTGGGGTTAAGGGCCGACTCAGTGGGCACTTTTCAACCAAGCAGGTACACTGCGATTCTAAGGGCTGAGAAAACGCGTTTATTTCGGGCTGAAAAACACGTTTTGAAAACTGTGCTGTTCCTGCCCTATAACTTACATGGGGGTGACCAAAGTTGCCAAAACGTGTTTATTTCTGCTGATAAACACGTTTTGACAATTTCAGTACACTGGGGTTAAGGGCCGACTCAGGGGGCTCTTCTGAGCCAGGCAGTTACACTGCGATTCTAAGGGCTGAGAAAACGCGCTTATTTCGGGCTGAAAAACACGTTTTGAAAACTGTCTTGTTCCTGCCCTATAACTTACATGGGGGTGACCAAAGTTGCCTAAACGTGTTTATTTCTGCTGATAAACACGTTTTGACAATTTCAGCACACTGGGGTTAAGGGCCGACTCAGTGGGCACTTTTCAACCAAGCAGGTACACTGCGATTCTAAGGGCTGAGAAAACGCGTTTATTTCGGGCTGAAAAACACGTTTTGAAAACTGTGCTGTTCCTGCCCTATAACTTACATGGGGGTGACCAAAGTTGCCTAAACGTGTTTATTTCTGCTGATAAACACGTTTTGACAATTTCAGCACACTGGGGTTAAGGGCCGACTCAGTGGGCACTTTTCAACCAAGCAGGTACACTGCGATTCTAAGGGCTGAGAAAACGCGTTTATTTCGGGCTGAAAAACACGTTTTGAAAACTGTGCTGTTCCTGCCCTATAACTTACATGGGGGTGACCAAAGTTGCCTAAACGTGTTTATTTCTGCTGATAAACACGTTTTGACAATTTCAGCACACTGGGGTTAAGGGCCGACTCAGTGGGCACTTTTCAACCAAGCAGGTACACTGCGATTCTAAGGGCTGAGAAAACGCGTTTATTTCGGGCTGAAAAACACGTTTTGAAAACTGTGCTGTTCCTGCCCTATAACTTACATGGGGGTGACCAAAGTTGCCAAAACGTGTTTATTTCTGCTGATAAACACGTTTTGACAATTTCAGCACACTGGGGTTAAGGGCCGACTCAGGGGGCTCTTCTGAGCCAGGCAGTTACACTGCGATTCTAAGGGCTGAGAAAACGCGCTTATTTCGGGCTGAAAATACGTTTTGAAAACTGTCTTGTTCCTGCCCTATAACTTACATGGGGGTGACCAAAGTTGCCTAAACGTGTTTATTTCTGCTGATAAACACGTTTTGACAATTTCAGCACACTGGGGTTAAGGGCCGACTCAGTGGGCACTTTTCAACCAAGCAGGTACACTGCGATTCTAAGGGCTGAGAAAACGCGTTTATTTCGGGCTGAAAAACACGTTTTGAAAACTGTGCTGTTCCTGCCCTATAACTTACATGGGGGTGACCAAAGTTGCCAAAACGTGTTTATTTCTGCTGATAAACACGTTTTGACAATTTCAGCACACTGGGGTTAAGGGCATACTCAGTGGGCACTTTTCAACCAAGCAGGTACACTGCGATTCTAAGGGCTGAGAAAACGCGTTTATTTCGGACTGAAAAACACGTTTTGACAATTTCAGCACACTGGGGTTAAGGGCTGACTCAGGGGGCTCTTCTGAGCCAGGCAGTTACACTGCGATTCTAAGGGCTGAGAAAACGCGCTTATTTCGGGCTGAAAAACACGTTTTGAAAACTGTGCTGTTCCTGCCCTATAACTTACATGGGGGTGACCAAAGTTGCCTAAACGTGTTTATTTCTGCTGATAAACACGTTTTGACAATTTCAGCACACTGGGGTTAAGGGCCGACTCAGTGGGCACTTTTCAACAAAGCAGATACACTGCGATTCTAAGGGCTGAGAAAACAAGTTTATTTCGGGCTAAAAAACACCTTTTGAAAACTGTGCTGTTCCTGCCCTATAACTTACATGGGGGTGACCAAAGTTGCCTAAACGTCTTTATTTCTGCTGAAAAACACGTTTTGACAATTTCAGCACACTGGGGTTAAGGGCCGACTCAGTGGGCACTTTTCAACCAAGCAGGTACACTGCGATTCTAAGGGCTGAGAAAACGCGTTTATTTCGGGCTGAAAAACACGTTTTGAAAACTGTGCTGTTCCTGCCCTATAACTTACATGGGGGTGACCAAAGTTGCCAAAACGTGTTTATTTCTGCTGATAAACACGTTTTGACAATTTCAGCACACTGGGGTTAAGGGCCGACTCAGTGGGCACTTTTCAACCAAGCAGGTACACTGCGATTCTAAGGGCTGAGAAAACGCGTTTATTTCGGGCTGAAAAAAACGTTTTGAAAACTGTGCTGTTCCTGCCCTATAACTTACATGGGGGTGACCAAAGTTGCCAAAACGTGTTTATTTCTGCTGATAAACACGTTTTGACAATTTCAGCACACTGGGGTTAAGGGCCGACTCAGTGGGCACTTTTCAACCAAGCAGGTACACTGCGATTCTAAGGGCTGAGAAAACGCGTTTATTTCGGGCTGAAAAACACGTTTTGAAAACTGTGCTGTTCCTGCCCTATAACTTACATGGGGGTGACCAAAGTTGCCAAAACGTGTTTATTTCTGCTGATAAACACGTTTTGACAATTTCAGCACACTGGGGTTAAGGGCCGACTCAGTGGGCACTTTTCAACCAAGCAGGTACACTGCGATTCTAAGGGCTGAGAAAACGCGTTTATTTCGGGCTGAAAAACACGTTTTGAAAACTGTGCTGTTCCTGCCCTATAACTTACATGGGGGTGACCAAAGTTGCCAAAACGTGTTTATTTCTGCTGATAAACACGTTTTGACAATTTCAGCACACTGGGGTTAAGGGCTGACTCAGGGGGCTCTTCTGAGCCAGGTAGTTACACTGCGATTCTAAGGGCTGAGAAAACGCGCTTATTTCGGGCTGAAAAACACGTTTTGAAAACTGTCTTGTTCCTGCCCTATAACTTACATGGGGGTGACCAAAGTTGCCTAAACGTGTTTATTTCTGCTGATAAACACGTTTTGACAATTTCAGCACACTGGGGTTAAGGGCCGACTCAGTGGGCACTTTTCAACCAAGCAGGTACACTGCGATTCTAAGGGCTGAGAAAACGCGTTTATTTCGGGCTGAAAAACACGTTTTGAAAACTGTGCTGTTCCTGCCCTATAACTTACATGGGGGTGACCAAAGTTGCCAAAACGTGTTTATTTCTGCTGATAAACACGTTTTGACAATTTCAGCACACTGGGGTTAAGGGCCGACTCAGTGGGCACTTTTCAACCAAGCAGGTACACTGCGATTCTAAGGGCTGAGAAAACGCGTTTATTTCGGGCTGAAAAACACGTTTTGAAAACTGTGCTGTTCCTGCCCTATAACTTACATGGGGGTGACCATAGTTGCCAAAACGTGTTTATTTCTGCTGATAAACACGTTTTGACAATTTCAGCACACTGGGGTTAAGGGCTGACTCAGGGGGCTCTTCTGAGCCAGGCAGTTACACTGCGATTCTAAGGGCTGTGAAAACGCGCTTATTTCGGGCTGAAAAATACGTTTTGAAAACTGTCTTGTTCCTGCCCTATAACTTACATGGGGGTGACCAAAGTTGCCTAAACGTGTTTATTTCTGCTGATAAACACGTTTTGACAATTTCAGCACACTGGGGTTAAGGGCCGACTCAGTGGGCACTTTTCAACCAAGCAGGTACACTGCGATTCTAAGGGCTGAGAAAACGCGTTTATTTCGGGCTGAAAAACACGTTTTGAAAACTGTGCTGTTCCTGCCCTATAACTTACATGGGGGTGACCAAAGTTGCCAAAACGTGTTTATTTCTGCTGATAAACACTTTTTGACAATTTCAGCACACTGGGGTTAAGGGCTGACTCAGGGGGCTCTTCTGAGCCAGGCAGTTACACTGCGATTCTAAGGGCTGAGAAAACGCGCTTATTTCGGGCTGAAAAACACGTTTTGAAAACTGTCTTGTTCCTGCCCTATAACTTACATGGGGGTGACCAAAGTTGCCTAAACGTGTTTATTTCTGCTGATAAACACGTTTTGACAATTTCAGCACACTGGGGTTAAGGGCCGACTCAGTGGGCACTTTTCAACCAAGCAGGTACACTGCGATTCTAAGGGCTGAGAAAACGCGTTTATTTCGGGCTGAAAAACACGTTTTGAAAACTGTGCTGTTCCTGCCCTATAACTTACATGGGGGTGACCAAAGTTGCCAAAACGTGTTTATTTCTGCTGATAAGCACGTTTTGACAATTTCAGCACAGTGGGGTTAAGGGCCGACTCAGTGGGCACTTTTCAACCAAGCAGGTACATTGCGATTCTAAGGGCTGAGAAAACGCGTTTATTTCGGGCTGAAAAACACGTTTTGAAAACTGTGCTGTTCCTGCCCTATAACTTACATGGGGGTGACCAAAGTTGCCAAAACGTGTTTATTTCTGCTGATAAACACGTTTTGACAATTTCAGCACACTGGGGTTAAGGGCTGACTCAGGGGGCTCTTCTGAGCCAGGCAGTTACACTGCGATTCTAAGGGCTGAGAAAACGCGTTTATTTCGGGCTGAAAAACACGTTTTGAAAACTGTCTTGTTCCTGCCCTATAACTTACATGGGGGTGACCAAAGTTGCCAAAACGTGTTTATTTCTGCTGATAAACACGTTTTGACAATTTCAGCACACTGGGGTTAAGGGCCGACTCAGTGGGCACTTTTCAATCACGCAGGTACACTGCGATTCTAAGGGCTGAGAAAACGCGTTTATTTCGGGCTGAAAAACACGTTTTGAAAACTGTGCTGTTCCTGCCCTATAACTTACATGGGGGTGACCAAAGTTGCCAAAACGTCTTTATTTCTGCTGATAAACACGTTTTGACAATTTCAGCACACTGGGGTTAAGGGCCGACTCAGTGGGCACTTTTCAACCAAGCAGGTACACTGCGATTCTAAGGGCTGAGAAAACGCGTTTATTTCGGGCTGAAAAACACGTTTTGAAAACTGTGCTGTTCCTGCCCTATAACTTACATGGGGGTGACCAAAGTTGCCTAAACGTCTTTATTTCTGCTGATAAACACGTTTTGACAATTTCAGCACACTGGGGTTAAGGGCCGACTCAGTGGGCACTTTTCAACCAAGCAGGTACACTGCGATTCTAAGGGCTGAGAAAACGCGTTTATTTCGGGCTGAAAAACACGTTTTGAAAACTGTGCTGTTCCTGCCCTATAACTTACATGGGGGTGACCAAAGTTGCCTAAACGTCTTTATTTCTGCTGATAAACACGTTTTGACAATTTCAGCACACTGGGGTTAAGGGCTGACTCAGGGGGCTCTTCTGAGCCAGGCAGTTACACTGCGATTCTAAGGGCTGAGAAAACGCGCTTATTTCGGGCTGAAAAACACGTTTTGAAAACTGTCTTGTTCCTGCCCTATAACTTACATGGGGGTGACCAAAGTTGCCTAAACGTGTTTATTTCTGCTGATAAACACGTTTTGACAATTTCAGCACACTGGGGTTAAGGGCCGACTCAGTGGGCACTTTTCAACCAAGCAGGTACACTGCGATTCTAAGGGCTGAGAAAACGCGTTTATTTCGGGCTGAAAAACACGTTTTGAAAACTGTGCTGTTCCTGCCCTATAACTTACATGGGGGTGACCAAAGTTGCCAAAACGTGTTTATTTCTGCTGATAAACACGTTTTGACAATTTCAGCACACTGGGGTTAAGGGCCGACTCAGTGGGCACTTTTCAACCAAGCAGGTACACTGCGATTCTAAGGGCTGAGAAAACGCGTTTATTTCGGGCTGAAAAACACGTTTTGAAAACTGTGCTGTTCCTGCCCTATAACTTACATGGGGGTGACCATAGTTGCCAAAACGTGTTTATTTCTGCTGATAAACACGTTTTGACAATTTCAGCACACTGGGGTTAAGGGCTGACTCAGGGGGCTCTTCTGAGCCAGGCAGTTACACTGCGATTCTAAGGGCTGTGAAAACGCGCTTATTTCGGGCTGAAAAATACGTTTTGAAAACTGTCTTGTTCCTGCCCTATAACTTACATGGGGGTGACCAAAGTTGCCTAAACGTGTTTATTTCTGCTGATAAACACGTTTTGACAATTTCAGCACACTGGGGTTAAGGGCCGACTCAGTGGGCACTTTTCAACCAAGCAGGTACACTGCGATTCTAAGGGCTGAGAAAACGCGTTTATTTCGGGCTGAAAAACACGTTTTGAAAACTGTGCTGTTCCTGCCCTATAACTTACATGGGGGTGACCAAAGTTGCCAAAACGTGTTTATTTCTGCTGATAAACACTTTTTGACAATTTCAGCACACTGGGGTTAAGGGCTGACTCAGGGGGCTCTTCTGAGCCAGGCAGTTACACTGCGATTCTAAGGGCTGAGAAAACGCGCTTATTTCGGGCTGAAAAACACGTTTTGAAAACTGTCTTGTTCCTGCCCTATAACTTACATGGGGGTGACCAAAGTTGCCTAAACGTGTTTATTTCTGCTGATAAACACGTTTTGACAATTTCAGCACACTGGGGTTAAGGGCCGACTCAGTGGGCACTTTTCAACCAAGCAGGTACACTGCGATTATAAGGGCTGAGAAAACGCGTTTATTTCGGGCTGAAAAACACGTTTTGAAAACTGTGCTGTTCCTGCCCTATAACTTACATGGGGGTGACCAAAGTTGCCAAAACGTGTTTATTTCTGCTGATAAACACGTTTTGACAATTTCAGCACAGTGGGGTTAAGGGCCGACTCAGTGGGCACTTTTCAACCAAGCAGGTACATTGCGATTCTAAGGGCTGAGAAAACGCGTTTATTTCGGGCTGAAAAACACGTTTTGAAAACTGTGCTGTTCCTGCCCTATAACTTACATGGGGGTGACCAAAGTTGCCAAAACGTGTTTATTTCTGCTGATAAACACGTTTTGACAATTTCAGCACACTGGGGTTAAGGGCTGACTCAGGGGGCTCTTCTGAGCCAGGCAGTTACACTGCGATTCTAAGGGCTGAGAAAACGCGTTTATTTCGGGCTGAAAAACACGTTTTGAAAACTGTCTTGTTCCTGCCCTATAACTTACATGGGGGTGACCAAAGTTGCCAAAACGTGTTTATTTCTGCTGATAAACACGTTTTGACAATTTCAGCACACTGGGGTTAAGGGCCGACTCAGTGGGCACTTTTCAATCACGCAGGTACACTGCGATTCTAAGGGCTGAGAAAACGCGTTTATTTCGGGCTGAAAAACACGTTTTGAAAACTGTGCTGTTCCTGCCCTATAACTTACATGGGGGTGACCAAAGTTGCCAAAACGTCTTTATTTCTGCTGATAAACACGTTTTGACAATTACAGCACACTGGGGTTAAGGGCCGACTCAGTGGGCACTTTTCAACCAAGCAGGTACACTGCGATTCTAAGGGCTGAGAAAACGCGTTTATTTCGGGCTGAAAAACACGTTTTGAAAACTGTGCTGTTCCTGCCCTATAACTTACATGGGGGTGACCAAAGTTGCCTAAACGTCTTTATTTCTGCTGATAAACACGTTTTGACAATTTCAGCACACTGGGGTTAAGGGCTGACTCAGGGGGCTCTTCTGAGCCAGGCAGTTACACTGCGATTCTAAGGGCTGAGAAAACGCGCTTATTTCGGGCTGAAAAACACGTTTTGAAAACTGTCTTGTTCCTGCCCTATAACTTACATGGGGGTGACCAAAGTTGCCTAAACGTGTTTATTTCTGCTGATAAACACGTTTTGACAATTTCAGCACACTGGGGTTAAGGGCCGACTCAGTGGGCACTTTTCAACCAAGCAGGTACACTGCGATTCTAAGGGCTGAGAAAACGCGTTTATTTCGGGCTGAAAAACACGTTTTGAAAACTGTGCTGTTCCTGCCCTATAACTTACATGGGGGTGACCAAAGTTGCCAAAACGTGTTTATTTCTGCTGATAAACACGTTTTGACAATTTCAGCACACTGGGGTTAAGGGCCGACTCAGTGGGCACTTTTCAATCAAGCAGGTACACTGCGATTCTAAGGGCTGAGAAAACGCGTTTATTTCGGGCTGAAAAACACGTTTTGAAAACTGTGCTGTTCCTGCCCTATAACTTACATGGGGGTGACCAAAGTTGCCTAAACGTGTTTATTTCTGCTGATAAACACGTTTTGACAATTTCAGCACACTGGGGTTAAGGGCCGACTCAGTGGGCACTTTTCAACCAAGCAGGTACACTGCGATTCTAAGGGCTGAGAAAACGCGTTTATTTCGGGCTGAAAAACACGTTTTGAAAACTGTGCTGTTCCTGCCCTATAACTTACATGGGGGTGACCAAAGTTGCCTAAACGTCTTTATTTCTGCTGATAAACACGTTTTGACAATTTCAGCACACTGGGGTTAAGGGCCGACTCAGGGGGCTCTTCTGAGCCAGGCAGTTACACTGCGATTCTAAGGGATGAGAAAACGCGCTTATTTCGGGCTGAAAAACACGTTTTGAAAACTGTCTTGTTCCTGCCCTATAACTTACATGGGGGTGACCAAAGTTGCCTAAACGTGTTTATTTCTGCTGATAAACACGTTTTGACAATTTCAGCACACTGGGGTTAAGGGCCGACTCAGTGGGCACTTTTCAACCAAGCAGGTACACTGCGATTCTAAGGGCTGAGAAAACGCGTTTATTTCGGGCTGAAAAACACGTTTTGAAAACTGTGCTGTTCCTGCCCTATAACTTACATGGGGGTGACCAAAGTTGCCTAAACGTCTTTATTTCTGCTGATAAACACGTTTTGACAATTTCAGCACACTGGGGTTAAGGGCTGACTCAGGGGGCTCTTCTGAGCCAGGCAGTTACACTGCGATTCTAAGGGCTGAGAAAACGCGCTTATTTCGGGCTGAAAAACACGTTTTGAAAACTGTCTTGTTCCTGCCCTATAACTTACATGGGGGTGACCAAAGTTGCCTAAACGTGTTTATTTCTGCTGATAAACACGTTTTGACAATTTCAGCACACTGGGGTTAAGGGCCGACTCAGTGGGCACTTTTCAACCAAGCAGGTACACTGCGATTCTAAGGGCTGAGAAAACGCGTTTATTTCGGGCTGAAAAACACGTTTTGAAAACTGTGCTGTTCCTGCCCTATAACTTACATGGGGGTGACCAAAGTTGCCAAAACGTGTTTATTTCTGCTGATAAACACGTTTTGACAATTTCAGCACACTGGGGTTAAGGGCCGACTCAGTGGGCACTTTTCAACCAAGCAGGTACACTGCGATTCTAAGGGCTGAGAAAACGCGTTTATTTCGGGCTGAAAAACACGTTTTGAAAACTGTGCTGTTCCTGCCCTATAACTTACATGGGGGTGACCATAGTTGCCAAAACGTGTTTATTTCTGCTGATAAACACGTTTTGACAATTTCAGCACACTGGGGTTAAGGGCTGACTCAGGGGGCTCTTCTGAGCCAGGCAGTTACACTGCGATTCTAAGGGCTGTGAAAACGCGCTTATTTCGGGCTGAAAAATACGTTTTGAAAACTGTCTTGTTCCTGCCCTATAACTTACATGGGGGTGACCAAAGTTGCCTAAACGTGTTTATTTCTGCTGATAAACACGTTTTGACAATTTCAGCACACTGGGGTTAAGGGCCGACTCAGTGGGCACTTTTCAACCAAGCAGGTACACTGCGATTCTAAGGGCTGAGAAAACGCGTTTATTTCGGGCTGAAAAACACGTTTTGAAAACTGTGCTGTTCCTGCCCTATAACTTACATGGGGGTGACCAAAGTTGCCAAAACGTGTTTATTTCTGCTGATAAACACTTTTTGACAATTTCAGCACACTGGGGTTAAGGGCTGACTCAGGGGGCTCTTCTGAGCCAGGCAGTTACACTGCGATTCTAAGGGCTGAGAAAACGCGCTTATTTCGGGCTGAAAAACACGTTTTGAAAACTGTCTTGTTCCTGCCCTATAACTTACATGGGGGTGACCAAAGTTGCCTAAACGTGTTTATTTCTGCTGATAAACACGTTTTGACAATTTCAGCACACTGGGGTTAAGGGCCGACTCAGTGGGCACTTTTCAACCAAGCAGGTACACTGCGATTATAAGGGCTGAGAAAACGCGTTTATTTCGGGCTGAAAAACACGTTTTGAAAACTGTGCTGTTCCTGCCCTATAACTTACATGGGGGTGACCAAAGTTGCCAAAACGTGTTTATTTCTGCTGATAAACACGTTTTGACAATTTCAGCACAGTGGGGTTAAGGGCCGACTCAGTGGGCACTTTTCAACCAAGCAGGTACATTGCGATTCTAAGGGCTGAGAAAACGCGTTTATTTCGGGCTGAAAAACACGTTTTGAAAACTGTGCTGTTCCTGCCCTATAACTTACATGGGGGTGACCAAAGTTGCCAAAACGTGTTTATTTCTGCTGATAAACACGTTTTGACAATTTCAGCACACTGGGGTTAAGGGCTGACTCAGGGGGCTCTTCTGAGCCAGGCAGTTACACTGCGATTCTAAGGGCTGAGAAAACGCGTTTATTTCGGGCTGAAAAACACGTTTTGAAAACTGTCTTGTTCCTGCCCTATAACTTACATGGGGGTGACCAAAGTTGCCAAAACGTGTTTATTTCTGCTGATAAACACGTTTTGACAATTTCAGCACACTGGGGTTAAGGGCCGACTCAGTGGGCACTTTTCAATCACGCAGGTACACTGCGATTCTAAGGGCTGAGAAAACGCGTTTATTTCGGGCTGAAAAACACGTTTTGAAAACTGTGCTGTTCCTGCCCTATAACTTACATGGGGGTGACCAAAGTTGCCAAAACGTCTTTATTTCTGCTGATAAACACGTTTTGACAATTACAGCACACTGGGGTTAAGGGCCGACTCAGTGGGCACTTTTCAACCAAGCAGGTACACTGCGATTCTAAGGGCTGAGAAAACGCGTTTATTTCGGGCTGAAAAACACGTTTTGAAAACTGTGCTGTTCCTGCCCTATAACTTACATGGGGGTGACCAAAGTTGCCTAAACGTCTTTATTTCTGCTGATAAACACGTTTTGACAATTTCAGCACACTGGGGTTAAGGGCTGACTCAGGGGGCTCTTCTGAGCCAGGCAGTTACACTGCGATTCTAAGGGCTGAGAAAACGCGCTTATTTCGGGCTGAAAAACACGTTTTGAAAACTGTCTTGTTCCTGCCCTATAACTTACATGGGGGTGACCAAAGTTGCCTAAACGTGTTTATTTCTGCTGATAAACACGTTTTGACAATTTCAGCACACTGGGGTTAAGGGCCGACTCAGTGGGCACTTTTCAACCAAGCAGGTACACTGCGATTCTAAGGGCTGAGAAAACGCGTTTATTTCGGGCTGAAAAACACGTTTTGAAAACTGTGCTGTTCCTGCCCTATAACTTACATGGGGGTGACCAAAGTTGCCAAAACGTGTTTATTTCTGCTGATAAACACGTTTTGACAATTTCAGCACACTGGGGTTAAGGGCCGACTCAGTGGGCACTTTTCAATCAAGCAGGTACACTGCGATTCTAAGGGCTGAGAAAACGCGTTTATTTCGGGCTGAAAAACACGTTTTGAAAACTGTGCTGTTCCTGCCCTATAACTTACATGGGGGTGACCAAAGTTGCCTAAACGTGTTTATTTCTGCTGATAAACACGTTTTGACAATTTCAGCACACTGGGGTTAAGGGCCGACTCAGTGGGCACTTTTCAACCAAGCAGGTACACTGCGATTCTAAGGGCTGAGAAAACGCGTTTATTTCGGGCTGAAAAACACGTTTTGAAAACTGTGCTGTTCCTGCCCTATAACTTACATGGGGGTGACCAAAGTTGCCTAAACGTCTTTATTTCTGCTGATAAACACGTTTTGACAATTTCAGCACACTGGGGTTAAGGGCCGACTCAGGGGGCTCTTCTGAGCCAGGCAGTTACACTGCGATTCTAAGGGATGAGAAAACGCGCTTATTTCGGGCTGAAAAACACGTTTTGAAAACTGTCTTGTTCCTGCCCTATAACTTACATGGGGGTGACCAAAGTTGCCTAAACGTGTTTATTTCTGCTGATAAACACGTTTTGACAATTTCAGCACACTGGGGTTAAGGGCCGACTCAGTGGGCACTTTTCAACCAAGCAGGTACACTGCGATTCTAAGGGCTGAGAAAACGCGCATATTTCGGGCTGAAAAACACGTTTTGAAAACTGTGCTGTTCCTGCCCTATAACTTACATGGGGGTGACCAAAGTTGCCAAAACGTGTTTATTTCTGCTGATAAACACGTTTTGACAATTTCAGCACACTGGGGTTAAGGGCCGACTCAGTGGGCACTTTTCAACCAAGCAGGTACACTGCGATTCTAAGGGCTGAGAAAACGCGTTTATTTCGGGCTGAAAAACACGTTTTGAAAACTGTGCTGTTCCTGCCCTATAACTTACATGGGGGTGACCAAAGTTGCCAAAACGTGTTTATTTCTGCTGATAAACACGTTTTGACAATTTCAGCACACTGGGGTTAAGGGCTGACTCAGGGGGCTCTTCTGAGCAAGGTAGTTACACTGCGATTCTAAGGGCTGAGAAAACGCGCTTATTTCGGGCTGAAAAACACGTTTTGAAAACTGTCTTGTTCCTGCGCTATAACTTACATGGGGGTGACCAAAGTTGCCAAAACGTGTTTATTTCTGCTGATAAACACGTTTTGACAATTTCAGCACACTGGGGTTAAGGGCTGACTCAGGGGGCTCTTCTGAGCCAGGCACTTACACTGCGATTCTAAGGGCTGAGAAAACGCGCTTATTTCGGGCTGAAAAACACGTTTTGAAAACTGTCTTGTTCCTGCGCTATAACTTACATGGGGGTGACCAAAGTTGCCTAAACGTGTTTATTTCTGCTGATAAACACGTTTTGACAATTTCAGCACACTGGGGTTAAGGGCCGACTCAGTGGGCACTTTTCAACCAAGCAGGTACACTGCGATTCTAAGGGCTGAGAAAACGCGTTTATTTCGGGCTGAAAAACACGTTTTGAAAACTGTGCTGTTCCTGCCCTATAACTTACATGGGGGTGACCAAAGTTGCCAAAACGTGTTTATTTCTGCTGATAAACACGTTTTGACAATTTCAGCACACTGGGGTTAAGGGCCGACTCAGTGGGCACTTTTCAACCAAGCAGGTACACTGCGATTCTAAGGGCTGAGAAAACGCGTTTATTTCGGGCTAAAAAACACCTTTTGAAAACTGTGCTGTTCCTGCCCTATAACTTACATGGGGGTGACCAAAGTTGCCAAAACGTGTTTATATCTGCTGATAAACACGTTTTGACAATTTCAGCACACTGGGGTTAAGGGCCGACTCAGTGGGAACTTTTCAACAAAGCAGGTACACTGCGATTCTAAGGGCTGAGAAAACGCGTTTATTTCGGGCTGAAAAACACGTTTTGAAAACTGTGCTGTTCCTGCCCTATAACTTACATGGGGGTGACCAAAGTTGCCAAAACGTGTTTATTTCTGCTGATAAACACGTTTTGACAATTTCAGCACACTGGGGTTAAGGGCCGACTCAGGGGGCTCTTCTGAGCCAGGCAGTTACACTGCGATTCTAAGGGCTGAGAAAACGCGCTTATTTCGGGCTGAAAAACACGTTTTGAAAACTGTCTTGTTCCTGCCCTATAACTTACATGGGGGTGACCAAAGTTGCCTAAACGTGTTTATTTCTGCTGATAAACACGTTTTGACAATTTCAGCACACTGGGGTTAAGGGCCGACTCAGTGGGCACTTTTCAACCAAGCAGGTACACTGCGATTCTAAGGGCTGAGAAAACGCGTTTATTTCGGGCTGAAAAACACGTTTTGAAAACTGTGCTGTTCCTGCCCTATAACTTACATGGGGGTGACCAAAGTTGCCTAAACGTGTTTATTTCTGCTGATAAACACGTTTTGACAATTTCAGCACACTGGGGTTAAGGGCCGACTCAGTGGGCACTTTTCAACCAAGCAGGTACACTGCGATTCTAAGGGCTGAGAAAACGCGTTTATTTCGGGCTGAAAAACACGTTTTGAAAACTGTGCTGTTCCTGCCCTATAACTTACATGGGGGTGACCAAAGTTGCCTAAACGTGTTTATTTCTGCTGATAAACACGTTTTGACAATTTCAGCACACTGGGGTTAAGGGCCGACTCAGTGGGCACTTTTCAACCAAGCAGGTACACTGCGATTCTAAGGGCTGAGAAAACGCGTTTATTTCGTGCTGAAAAACACGTTTTGAAAACTGTGCTGTTCCTGCCCTATAACTTACATGGGGGTGACCAAAGTTGCCAAAACGTGTTTATTTCTGCTGATAAACACGTTTTGACAATTTCAGCACACTGGGGTTAAGGGCCGACTCAGGGGGCTCTTCTGAGCCAGGCAGTTACACTGCGATTCTAAGGGCTGAGAAAACGCGCTTATTTCGGGCTGAAAATACGTTTTGAAAACTGTCTTGTTCCTGCCCTATAACTTACATGGGGGTGACCAAAGTTGCCTAAACGTGTTTATTTCTGCTGATAAACACGTTTTGACAATTTCAGCACACTGGGGTTAAGGGCCGACTCAGTGGGCACTTTTCAACCAAGCAGGTACACTGCGATTCTAAGGGCTGAGAAAACGCGTTTATTTCGGGCTGAAAAACACGTTTTGAAAACTGTGCTGTTCCTGCCCTATAACTTACATGGGGGTGACCAAAGTTGCCAAAACGTGTTTATTTCTGCTGATAAACACGTTTTGACAATTTCAGCACACTGGGGTTAAGGGCATACTCAGTGGGCACTTTTCAACCAAGCAGGTACACTGCGATTCTAAGGGCTGAGAAAACGCGTTTATTTCGGACTGAAAAACACGTTTTGACAATTTCAGCACACTGGGGTTAAGGGCTGACTCAGGGGGCTCTTCTGAGCCAGGCAGTTACACTGCGATTCTAAGGGCTGAGAAAACGCGCTTATTTCGGGCTGAAAAACACGTTTTGAAAACTGTGCTGTTCCTGCCCTATAACTTACATGGGGGTGACCAAAGTTGCCTAAACGTGTTTATTTCTGCTGATAAACACGTTTTGACAATTTCAGCACACTGGGGTTAAGGGCCGACTCAGTGGGCACTTTTCAACAAAGCAGATACACTGCGATTCTAAGGGCTGAGAAAACAAGTTTATTTCGGGCTAAAAAACACCTTTTTAAAACTGTGCTGTTCCTGCCCTATAACTTACATGGGGGTGACCAAAGTTGCCTAAACGTCTTTATTTCTGCTGAAAAACACGTTTTGACAATTTCAGCACACTGGGGTTAAGGGCCGACTCAGTGGGCACTTTTCAACCAAGCAGGTACACTGCGATTCTAAGGGCTGAGAAAACGCGTTTATTTCGGGCTGAAAAACACGTTTTGAAAACTGTGCTGTTCCTGCCCTATAACTTACATGGGGGTGACCAAAGTTGCCAAAACGTGTTTATTTCTGCTGATAAACACGTTTTGACAATTTCAGCACACTGGGGTTAAGGGCCGACTCAGTGGGCACTTTTCAACCAAGCAGGTACACTGCGATTCTAAGGGCTGAGAAAACGCGTTTATTTCGGGCTGAAAAAAACGTTTTGAAAACTGTGCTGTTCCTGCCCTATAACTTACATGGGGGTGACCAAAGTTGCCAAAACGTGTTTATTTCTGCTGATAAACACGTTTTGACAATTTCAGCACACTGGGGTTAAGGGCCGACTCAGTGGGCACTTTTCAACCAAGCAGGTACACTGCGATTCTAAGGGCTGAGAAAACGCGTTTATTTCGGGCTGAAAAACACGTTTTGAAAACTGTGCTGTTCCTGCCCTATAACTTACATGGGGGTGACCAAAGTTGCCAAAACGTGTTTATTTCTGCTGATAAACACGTTTTGACAATTTCAGCACACTGGGGTTAAGGGCCGACTCAGTGGGCACTTTTCAACCAAGCAGGTACACTGCGATTCTAAGGGCTGAGAAAACGCGTTTATTTCGGGCTGAAAAACACGTTTTGAAAACTGTGCTGTTCCTGCCCTATAACTTACATGGGGGTGACCAAAGTTGCCAAAACGTGTTTATTTCTGCTGATAAACACGTTTTGACAATTTCAGCACACTGGGGTTAAGGGCTGACTCAGGGGGCTCTTCTGAGCCAGGTAGTTACACTGCGATTCTAAGGGCTGAGAAAACGCGTTTATTTCGGGCTGAAAAACACGTTTTGAAAACTGTCTTGTTCCTGCCCTATAACTTACATGGGGGTGACCAAAGTTGCCTTAACGTGTTTATTTCTGCTGATAAACACGTTTTGACAATTTCAGCACACTGGGGTTAAGGGCCGACTCAGTGGGCACTTTTCAACCAAGCAGGTACACTGCGATTCTAAGGGCTGAGAAAACGCGTTTATTTCGGGCTGAAAAACACGTTTTGAAAACTGTGCTGTTCCTGCCCTATAACTTACATGGGGGTGACCAAAGTTGCCAAAACGTGTTTATTTCTGCTGATAAACACGTTTTGACAATTTCAGCACACTGGGGTTAAGGGCCGACTCAGTGGGCACTTTTCAACCAAGCAGGTACACTGCGATTCTAAAGGCTGAGAAAACGCGTTTATTTCGGGCTGAAAAACACGTTTTGAAAACTGTGCTGTTCCTGCCCTATAACTTACATGGGGGTGACCATAGTTGCCAAAACGTGTTTATTTCTGCTGATAAACACGTTTTGACAATTTCAGCACACTGGGGTTAAGGGCTGACTCAGGGGGCTCTTCTGAGCCAGGCAGTTACACTGCGATTCTAAGGGCTGTGAAAACGCGCTTATTTCGGGCTGAAAAATACGTTTTGAAAACTGTCTTGTTCCTGCCCTATAACTTACATGGGGGTGACCAAAGTTGCCTAAACGTGTTTATTTCTGCTGATAAACACGTTTTGACAATTTCAGCACACTGGGGTTAAGGGCCGACTCAGTGGGCACTTTTCAACCAAGCAGGTACACTGCGATTCTAAGGGCTGAGAAAACGCGTTTATTTCGGGCTGAAAAACACGTTTTGAAAACTGTGCTGTTCCTGCCCTATAACTTACATGGGGGTGACCAAAGTTGCCAAAACGTGTTTATTTCTGCTGATAAACACTTTTTGACAATTTCAGCACACTGGGGTTAAGGGCTGACTCAGGGGGCTCTTCTGAGCCAGGCAGTTACACTGCGATTCTAAGGGCTGAGAAAACGCGCTTATTTCGGGCTGAAAAACACGTTTTGAAAACTGTCTTGTTCCTGCCCTATAACTTACATGGGGGTGACCAAAGTTGCCTAAACGTGTTTATTTCTGCTGATAAACACGTTTTGACAATTTCAGCACACTGGGGTTAAGGGCCGACTCAGTGGGCACTTTTCAACCAAGCAGGTACACTGCGATTCTAAGGGCTGAGAAAACGCGTTTATTTCGGGCTGAAAAACACGTTTTGAAAACTGTGCTGTTCCTGCCCTATAACTTACATGGGGGTGACCAAAGTTGCCAAAACGTGTTTATTTCTGCTGATAAACACGTTTTGACAATTTCAGCACAGTGGGGTTAAGGGCCGACTCAGTGGGCACTTTTCAACCAAGCAGGTACATTGCGATTCTAAGGGCTGAGAAAACGCGTTTATTTCGGGCTGAAAAACACGTTTTGAAAACTGTGCTGTTCCTGCCCTATAACTTACATGGGGGTGACCAAAGTTGCCAAAACGTGTTTATTTCTGCTGATAAACACGTTTTGACAATTTCAGCACACTGGGGTTAAGGGCTGACTCAGGGGGCTCTTCTGAGCCAGGCAGTTACACTGCGATTCTAAGGGCTGAGAAAACGCGTTTATTTCGGGCTGAAAAACACGTTTTGAAAACTGTCTTGTTCCTGCCCTATAACTTACATGGGGGTGACCAAAGTTGCCAAAACGTGTTTATTTCTGCTGATAAACACGTTTTGACAATTTCAGCACACTGGGGTTAAGGGCCGACTCAGTGGGCACTTTTCAATCACGCAGGTACACTGCGATTCTAAGGGCTGAGAAAACGCGTTTATTTCGGGCTGAAAAACACGTTTTGAAAACTGTGCTGTTCCTGCCCTATAACTTACATGGGGGTGACCAAAGTTGCCAAAACGTCTTTATTTCTGCTGATAAACACGTTTTGACAATTTCAGCACACTGGGGTTAAGGGCCGACTCAGTGGGCACTTTTCAACCAAGCAGGTACACTGCGATTCTAAGGGCTGAGAAAACGCGTTTATTTCGGGCTGAAAAACACGTTTTGAAAACTGTGCTGTTCCTGCCCTATAACTTACATGGGGTTGACCAAAGTTGCCAAAACGTGTTTATTTCTGCTGATAAACACGTTTTGACAATTTCAGCACACTGGGGTTAAGGGCCGACTCAGTGGGCACTTTTCAACCAAGCAGGTACACTGCGATTCTAAGGGCTGAGAAAACGCGTTTATTTCGGGCTGAAAAACACGTTTTGAAAACTGTGCTGTTCCTACCCTATAACTTACATGGGGGTGACCAAAGTTGCCAAAACGTGTTTATTTCTGCTGATAAACACGTTTTGACAATTTCAGCTCACTGGGGTTAAGGGCCGACTCAGTGGGCACTTTTCAACCAAGCAGGTACACTGCGATTCTAAGGGCTGAGAAAACGCGTTTATTTCGGGCTGAAAAACACGTTTTGAAAACTGTGCTGTTCCTGCCCTATAACTTACATGGGGGTGACCAAAGTTGCCAAAACGTGTTTATTTCTGCTGATAAACACGTTTTGACAATTTCAGCACACTGGGGTTAAGGGCTGACTCAGGGGGCTCTTCTGAGCCAGGCAGTTACACTGCGATTCTAAGGGCTGAGAAAACGCGCTTATTTCGGGCTGAAAAACACGTTTTGAAAACTGTCTTGTTCCTGCCCTATAACTTACATGGGGGTGACCAAAGTTGCCTAAACGTGTTTATTTCTGCTGATAAACACGTTTTGACAATTTCAGCACACTGGGGTTAAGGGCCGACTCAGTGGGCACTTTTCAACCAAGCAGGTACACTGCGATTCTAAGGGCTGAGAAAACGCGTTTATTTCGGGCTGAAAAACACGTTTTGAAAACTGTGCTGTTCCTGCCCTATAACTTACATGGGGGTGACCAAAGTTGCCAAAACGTGTTTATTTCTGCTGATAAACACGTTTTGACAATTACAGCACACTGGGGTTAAGGGCCGACTCAGTGGGCACTTTTCAACCAAGCAGGTACACTGCGATTCTAAGGGCTGAGAAAACGCGTTTATTTCGGGCTGAAAAACACGTTTTGAAAACTGTGCTGTTCCTGCCCTATAACTTACATGGGGGTGACCAAAGTTGCCTAAACGTCTTTATTTCTGCTGATAAACACGTTTTGACAATTTCAGCACACTGGGGTTAAGGGCTGACTCAGGGGGCTCTTCTGAGCCAGGCAGTTACACTGCGATTCTAAGGGCTGAGAAAACGCGCTTATTTCGGGCTGAAAAACACGTTTTGAAAACTGTCTTGTTCCTGCCCTATAACTTACATGGGGGTGACCAAAGTTGCCTAAACGTGTTTATTTCTGCTGATAAACACGTTTTGACAATTTCAGCACACTGGGGTTAAGGGCCGACTCAGTGGGCACTTTTCAACCAAGCAGGTACACTGCGATTCTAAGGGCTGAGAAAACGCGTTTATTTCGGGCTGAAAAACACGTTTTGAAAACTGTGCTGTTCCTGCCCTATAACTTACATGGGGGTGACCAAAGTTGCCAAAACGTGTTTATTTCTGCTGATAAACACGTTTTGACAATTTCAGCACACTGGGGTTAAGGGCCGACTCAGTGGGCACTTTTCAATCAAGCAGGTACACTGCGATTCTAAGGGCTGAGAAAACGCGTTTATTTCGGGCTGAAAAACACGTTTTGAAAACTGTGCTGTTCCTGCCCTATAACTTACATGGGGGTGACCAAAGTTGCCTAAACGTGTTTATTTCTGCTGATAAACACGTTTTGACAATTTCAGCACACTGGGGTTAAGGGCCGACTCAGTGGGCACTTTTCAACCAAGCAGGTACACTGCGATTCTAAGGGCTGAGAAAACGCGTTTATTTCGGTCTGAAAAACACGTTTTGAAAACTGTGCTGTTCCTGCCCTATAACTTACATGGGGGTGACCCAAGTTGCCTAAACGTCTTTATTTCTGCTGATAAACACGTTTTGACAATTTCAGCACACTGGGGTTAAGGGCTGACTCAGGGGGCTCTTCTGAGCCAGGCAGTTACACTGCGATTCTAAGGGCTGAGAAAACGCGCTTATTTCGGGCTGAAAAACACGTTTTGAAAACTGTCTTGTTCCTGCCCTATAACTTACATGGGGGTGACCAAAGTTGCCTAAACGTGTTTATTTCTGCTGATAAACACGTTTTGACAATTTCAGCACACTGGGGTTAAGGGCCGACTCAGTGGGCACTTTTCAACCAAGCAGGTACACTGCGATTCTAAGGGCTGAGAAAACGCGTTTATTTCGGGCTAAAAAACACCTTTTGAAAACTGTGCTGTTCCTGCCCTATAACTTACATGGGGGTGACCAAAGTTGCCAAAACGTGTTTATTTCTGCTGATAAACACGTTTTGACAATTTCAGCACACTGGGGTTAAGGGCCGACTCAGTGGGCACTTTTCAACCAAGCAGGTACACTGCGATTCTAAGGGCTGAGAAAACGCGTTTATTTCGGGCTGAAAAACACGTTTTGAAAACTGTGCTTTTCCTGCCCTATAACTTACATGGGGGTGACCAAAGTTGCCAAAACGTGTTTATTTCTGCTGATAAACACGTTTTGACAATTTCAGCACACTGGGGTTAAGGGCCGACTCAGGGGGCTCTTCTGAGCCAGGCAGTTACACTGCGATTCTAAGGGATGAGAAAACGCGCTTATTTCGGGCTGAAAAACACGTTTTGAAAACTGTCTTGTTCCTGCCCTATAACTTACATGGGGGTGACCAAAGTTGCCTAAACGTGTTTATTTCTGCTGATAAACACGTTTTGACAATTTCAGCACACTGGGGTTAAGGGCCGACTCAGTGGGCACTTTTCAACCAAGCAGGTACACTGCGATTCTAAGGGCTGAGAAATCGCGTTTATTTCGTGCTGAAAAACACGTTTTGAAAACTGTGCTGTTCCTGCCCTATAACTTACATGGGGGTGACCAAAGTTGCCAAAACGTGTTTATTTCTGCTGATAAACACGTTTTGACAATTTCAGCACACTGGGGTTAAGGGCCGACTCAGTGGGCACTTTTCAACCAAGCAGGTACACTGCGATTCTAAGGGCTGAGAAAACGCGTTTTTTTGGGCTGAAAAACACGTTTTGAAAACTGTGCTGTTCCTGCCCTATAACTTACATGGGGGTGACCAAAGTTGCCAAAACGTGTTTATTTCTGCTGATAAACACGTTTTGACAATTTCAGCACACTGGGGTTAAGGGCCGACTCAGTGGGCACTTTTCAACCAAGCAGGTACACTGCGATTCTAAGGGCTGAGAAAACGCGTTTATTTCGGGCTGAAAAACACGTTTTGAAAACTGTGCTGTTCCTGCCCTATAACTTACATGGGGGTGACCAAAGTTGCCAAAACGTGTTTATTTCTGCTGATAAACACGTTTTGACAATTTCAGCACACTGGGGTTAAGGGCTGACTCAGGGGGCTCTTCTGAGCAAGGTAGTTACACTGCGATTCTAAGGGCTGAGAAAACGCGCTTATTTCGGGCTGAAAAACACGTTTTGAAAACTGTCTTGTTCCTGCCCTATAACTTACATGGGGGTGACCAAAGTTGCCTAAACGTGTTTATTTCTGCTGATAAACACGTTTTGACAATTTCAGCACACTGGGGTTAAGGGCCGACTCAGTAGGCACTTTTCAACCAAGCAGGTACACTGCGATTCTAAGGGCTGAGAAAACGCGTTTATTTCGGGCTGAAAAACACGTTTTGAAAACTGTGCTGTTCCTGCCCTATAACTTACATGGGGGTGACCAAAGTTGCCAAAACGTGTTTATTTCTGCTGATAAACACGTTTTGACAATTTCAGCACACTGGGGTTAAGGGCCGACTCAGTGGGCACTTTTCAACCAAGCAGGTACACTGCGATTCTAAGGGCTGAGAAAACGCGTTTATTTCGGGCTGAAAAACACGTTTTGAAAACTGTGCTGTTCCTGCCCTATAACTTACATGGGGGTGACCAAAGTTGCCAAAACGTGTTTATTTCTGCTGATAAACACGTTTTGACAATTTCAGCACACTGGGGTTAAGGGCTGACTCAGGGGGCTCTTCTGAGCCAGGCACTTACACTGCGATTCTAAGGGCTGAGAAAACGCGCTTATTTCGGGCTGAAAAACACGTTTTGAAAACTGTCTTGTTCCTGCCCTATAACTTACATGGGGGTGACCAAAGTTGCCTAAACGTGTTTATTTCTGCTGATAAACACGTTTTGACAATTTCAGCACACTGGGGTTAAGGGCCGACTCAGTGGGCACTTTTCAACCAAGCAGGTACACTGCGATTCTAAGGGCTGAGAAAACGCGTTTATTTCGGGCTGAAAAACACGTTTTGAAAACTGTGCTGTTCCTGCCCTATAACTTACATGGGGGTGACCAAAGTTGCCAAAACGTGTTTATTTCTGCTGATAAACACGTTTTGACAATTTCAGCACACTGGGGTTAAGGGCCGACTCAGTGGGCACTTTTCAACCAAGCAGGTACACTGCGATTCTAAGGGCTGAGAAAACGCGTTTATTTCGGGCTGAAAAACACGTTTTGAAAACTGTGCTGTTCCTGCCCTATAACTTACATGGGGGTGACCAAAGTTGCCAAAACGTGTTTATTTCTGCTGATAAACACGTTTTGACAATTTCAGCACACTGGGGTTAAGGGCCGACTCAGGGGGCTCTTCTGAGCCAGGCAGTTACACTGCGATTCTAAGGGCTGAGAAAACGCGCTTATTTCGGGCTGAAAAACACGTTTTGAAAACTGTCTTGTTCCTGCCCTATAACTTACATGGGGGTGACCAAAGTTGCCTAAACGTGTTTATTTCTGCTGATAAACACGTTTTGACAATTTCAGGACACTGGGGTTAAGGGCCGACTCAGTGGGCACTTTTCAACCAAGCAGGTACACTGCGATTCTAAGGGCTGAGAAAACGCGTTTATTTCGGGCTGAAAAACACGTTTTGAAAACTGTGCTGTTCCTGCCCTATAACTTACATGGGGGTGACCAAAGTTGCCTAAACGTGTTTATTTCTGCTGATAAACACGTTTTGACAATTTCAGCACACTGGGGTTAAGGGCCGACTCAGTGGGCACTTTTCAACCAAGCAGGTACACTGCGATTCTAAGGGCTGAGAAAACGCGTTTATTTCGGGCTGAAAAACACGTTTTGAAAACTGTGCTGTTCCTGCCCTATAACTTACATGGGGGTGACCAAAGTTGCCTAAACGTCTTTATTTCTGCTGATAAACACGTTTTGACAATTTCAGCACACTGGGGTTAAGGGCTGACTCAGGGGGCTCTTCTGAGCCAGGCAGTTACACTGCGATTCTAAGGGCTGAGAAAACGCGCTTATTTCGGGCTGAAAAACACGTTTTGAAAACTGTCTTGTTCCTGCCCTATAACTTACATGGGGGTGACCAAAGTTGCCTAAACGTGTTTATTTCTGCTGATAAACACGTTTTGACAATTTCAGCACACTGGGGTTAAGGGCCGACTCAGTGGGCACTTTTCAACCAAGCAGGTACACTGCGATTCTAAGGGCTGAGAAAACGCGTTTATTTCGGGCTGAAAAACACGTTTTGAAAACTGTGCTGTTCCTGCCCTATAACTTACATGGGGGTGACCAAAGTTGCCTAAACGTGTTTATTTCTGCTGATAAACACGTTTTGACAATTTCAGCACACTGGGGTTAAGGGCCGACTCAGTGGGCACTTTTCAACCAAGCAGGTACACTGCGATTCTAAGGGCTGAGAAAACGCGTTTATTTCGGGCTGAAAAACACGTTTTGAAAACTGTGCTGTTCCTGCCCTATAACTTACATGGGGGTGACCAAAGTTGCCTAAACGTCTTTATTTCTGCTGATAAACACGTTTTGACAATTTCAGCACACTGGGGTTAAGGGCTGACTCAGGGGGCTCTTCTGAGCCAGGCAGTTACACTGCGATTCTAAGGGCTGAGAAAACGCGCTTATTTCGGGCTGAAAAACACGTTTTGAAAACTGTCTTGTTCCTGCCCTATAACTTACATGGGGGTGACCAAAGTTGCCTAAACGTGTTTATTTCTGCTGATAAACACGTTTTGACAATTTCAGCACACTGGGGTTAAGGGCCGACTCAGTGGGCACTTTTCAACCAAGCAGGTACACTGCGATTCTAAGGGCTGAGAAAACGCGTTTATTTCGGGCTGAAAAACACGTTTTGAAAACTGTGCTGTTCCTGCCCTATAACTTACATGGGGGTGACCAAAGTTGCCAAAACGTGTTTATTTCTGCTGATAAACACGTTTTGACAATTTCAGCACACTGGGGTTAAGGGCCGACTCAGGGGGCTCTTCTGAGCCAGGCAGTTACACTGCGATTCTAAGGGCTGAGAAAACGCGCTTATTTCGGGCTGAAAAACACGTTTTGAAAACTGTCTTGTTCCTGCCCTATAACTTACATGGGGGTGACCAAAGTTGCCTAAACGTGTTTATTTCTGCTGATAAACACGTTTTGACAATTTCAGCACACTGGGGTTAAGGGCCGACTCAGTGGGCACTTTTCAACCAAGCAGGTACACTGCGATTCTAAGGGCTGAGAAAACGCGTTTATTTCGGGCTGAAAAACACGTTTTGAAAACTGTCTTGTTCCTGCCCTATAACTTACATGGGGGTGACCAAAGTTGCCAAAACGTGTTTATTTCTGCTGATAAACACGTTTTGACAATTTCAGCACACTGGGGTTAAGGGCCGACTCAGTGGGCACTTTTCAATCACGCAGGTACACTGCGATTCTAAGGGCTGAGAAAACGCGTTTATTTCGGGCTGAAAAACACGTTTTGAAAACTGTGCTGTTCCTGCCCTATAACTTACATGGGGGTGACCAAAGTTGCCAAAACGTCTTTATTTCTGCTGATAAACACGTTTTGACAATTACAGCACACTGGGGTTAAGGGCCGACTCAGTGGGCACTTTTCAACCAAGCAGGTACACTGCGATTCTAAGGGCTGAGAAAACGCGTTTATTTCGGGCTGAAAAACACGTTTTGAAAACTGTGCTGTTCCTGCCCTATAACTTACATGGGGGTGACCAAAGTTGCCTAAACGTCTTTATTTCTGCTGATAAACACGTTTTGACAATTTCAGCACACTGGGGTTAAGGGCTGACTCAGGGGGCTCTTCTGAGCCAGGCAGTTACACTGCGATTCTAAGGGCTGAGAAAACGCGCTTATTTCGGGCTGAAAAACACGTTTTGAAAACTGTCTTGTTCCTGCCCTATAACTTACATGGGGGTGACCAAAGTTGCCTAAACGTGTTTATTTCTGCTGATAAACACGTTTTGACAATTTCAGCACACTGGGGTTAAGGGCCGACTCAGTGGGCACTTTTCAACCAAGCAGGTACACTGCGATTCTAAGGGCTGAGAAAACGCGTTTATTTCGGGCTGAAAAACACGTTTTGAAAACTGTGCTGTTCCTGCCCTATAACTTACATGGGGGTGACCAAAGTTGCCAAAACGTGTTTATTTCTGCTGATAAACACGTTTTGACAATTTCAGCACACTGGGGTTAAGGGCCGACTCAGTGGGCACTTTTCAATCAAGCAGGTACACTGCGATTCTAAGGGCTGAGAAAACGCGTTTATTTCGGGCTGAAAAACACGTTTTGAAAACTGTGCTGTTCCTGCCCTATAACTTACATGGGGGTGACCAAAGTTGCCTAAACGTGTTTATTTCTGCTGATAAACACGTTTTGACAATTTCAGCACACTGGGGTTAAGGGCCGACTCAGTGGGCACTTTTCAACCAAGCAGGTACACTGCGATTCTAAGGGCTGAGAAAACGCGTTTATTTCGGGCTGAAAAACACGTTTTGAAAACTGTGCTGTTCCTGCCCTATAACTTACATGGGGGTGACCAAAGTTGCCTAAACGTCTTTATTTCTGCTGATAAACACGTTTTGACAATTTCAGCACACTGGGGTTAAGGGCCGACTCAGGGGGCTCTTCTGAGCCAGGCAGTTACACTGCGATTCTAAGGGATGAGAAAACGCGCTTATTTCGGGCTGAAAAACACGTTTTGAAAACTGTCTTGTTCCTGCCCTATAACTTACATGGGGGTGACCAAAGTTGCCTAAACGTGTTTATTTCTGCTGATAAACACGTTTTGACAATTTCAGCACACTGGGGTTAAGGGCCGACTCAGTGGGCACTTTTCAACCAAGCAGGTACACTGCGATTCTAAGGGCTGAGAAAACGCGCATATTTCGGGCTGAAAAACACGTTTTGAAAACTGTGCTGTTCCTGCCCTATAACTTACATGGGGGTGACCAAAGTTGCCAAAACGTGTTTATTTCTGCTGATAAACACGTTTTGACAATTTCAGCACACTGGGGTTAAGGGCCGACTCAGTGGGCACTTTTCAACCAAGCAGGTACACTGCGATTCTAAGGGCTGAGAAAACGCGTTTATTTCGGGCTGAAAAACACGTTTTGAAAACTGTGCTGTTCCTGCCCTATAACTTACATGGGGGTGACCAAAGTTGCCAAAACGTGTTTATTTCTGCTGATAAACACGTTTTGACAATTTCAGCACACTGGGGTTAAGGGCTGACTCAGGGGGCTCTTCTGAGCAAGGTAGTTACACTGCGATTCTAAGGGCTGAGAAAACGCGCTTATTTCGGGCTGAAAAACACGTTTTGAAAACTGTCTTGTTCCTGCGCTATAACTTACATGGGGGTGACCAAAGTTGCCAAAACGTGTTTATTTCTGCTGATAAACACGTTTTGACAATTTCAGCACACTGGGGTTAAGGGCTGACTCAGGGGGCTCTTCTGAGCCAGGCAGTTACACTGCGATTCTAAGGGCTGAGAAAACGCGTTTATTTCGGGCTGAAAAACAAGTTGCCAAAACGTGTTTATTTCTGCTGATAAACACGTTTTGACAATTTCAGCACACTGGGGATAAGGGCTGACTCAGGGGGCTCTTCTGAGCCAGGCAGTTACACTGCGATTCTAAGGGCTGAGAAAACGCGTTTATTTCGGGCTGAAAAACACGTTTTGAAAACTGTCTTGTTCCTGCCCTATAACTTACATGGGGGTGACCAAAGTTGCCAAAACGTGTTTATTTCTGCTGATAAACACGTTTTGACAATTTCAGCACACTGGGGTTAAGGGCCGACTCAGTGGGCACTTTTCAACCAAGCAGGTACACTGCGATTATAAGGGCTGAGAAAACGCGTTTATTTCGGGCTGAAAAACACGTTTTGAAAACTGTGCTGTTCCTGCCCTATAACTTACATGGGGGTGACCAAAGTTGCCAAAACGTGTTTATTTCTGCTGATAAACACGTTTTGACAATTTCAGCACAGTGGGGTTAAGGGCCGACTCAGTGGGCACTTTTCAACCAAGCAGGTACATTGCGATTCTAAGGGCTGAGAAAACGCGTTTATTTCGGGCTGAAAAACACGTTTTGAAAACTGTGCTGTTCCTGCCCTATAACTTACATGGGGGTGACCAAAGTTGCCTAAACGTGTTTATTTCTGCTGATAAACACGTTTTGACAATTTCAGCACACTGGGGTTAAGGGCCGACTCAGTGGGCACTTTTCAACCAAGCAGGTACACTGCGATTCTAAGGGCTGAGAAAACGCGTTTATTTCGGGCTGAAAAACACGTTTTGAAAACTGTGCTGTTCCTGCCCTATAACTTACATGGGGGTGACCAAAGTTGCCAAAACGTGTTTATTTCTGCTGATAAACACGTTTTGACAATTTCAGCACACTGGGGTTAAGGGCCGACTCAGTGGGCACTTTTCAATCAAGCAGGTACACTGCGATTCTAAGGGCTGAGAAAACGCGTTTATTTCGGGCTGAAAAACACGTTTTGAAAACTGTGCTGTTCCTGCCCTATAACTTACATGGGGGTGACCAAAGTTGCCTAAACGTGTTTATTTCTGCTGATAAACACGTTTTGACAATTTCAGCACACTGGGGTTAAGGGCCGACTCAGTGGGCACTTTTCAACCAAGCAGGTACACTGCGATTCTAAGGGCTGAGAAAACGCGTTTATTTCGGGCTGAAAAACACGTTTTGAAAACTGTGCTGTTCCTGCCCTATAACTTACATGGGGGTGACCAAAGTTGCCTAAACGTCTTTATTTCTGCTGATAAACACGTTTTGACAATTTCAGCACACTGGGGTTAAGGGCCGACTCAGGGGGCTCTTCTGAGCCAGGCAGTTACACTGCGATTCTAAGGGATGAGAAAACGCGCTTATTTCGGGCTGAAAAACACGTTTTGAAAACTGTGCTGTTCCTGCCCTATAACTTACATGGGGGTGACCAAAGTTGCCAAAACGTGTTTATTTCTGCTGATAAACACGTTTTGACAATTTCAGCACACTGGGGTTAAGGGCTGACTCAGGGGGCTCTTCTGAGCAAGGTAGTTACACTGCGATTCTAAGGGCTGAGAAAACGCGCTTATTTCGGGCTGAAAAACACGTTTTGAAAACTGTCTTGTTCCTGCGCTATAACTTACATGGGGGTGACCAAAGTTGCCAAAACGTGTTTATTTCTGCTGATAAACACGTTTTGACAATTTCAGCACACTGGGGTTAAGGGCTGACTCAGGGGGCTCTTCTGAGCCAGGCACTTACACTGCGATTCTAAGGGCTGAGAAAACGCGCTTATTTCGGGCTGAAAAACACGTTTTGAAAACTGTCTTGTTCCTGCGCTATAACTTACATGGGGGTGACCAAAGTTGCCTAAACGTGTTTATTTCTGCTGATAAACACGTTTTGACAATTTCAGCACACTGGGGTTAAGGGCCGACTCAGTGGGCACTTTTCAACCAAGCAGGTACACTGCGATTCTAAGGGCTGAGAAAACGCGTTTATTTCGGGCTGAAAAACACGTTTTGAAAACTGTGCTGTTCCTGCCCTATAACTTACATGGGGGTGACCAAAGTTGCCAAAACGTGTTTATTTCTGCTGATAAACACGTTTTGACAATTTCAGCACACTGGGGTTAAGGGCCGACTCAGTGGGCACTTTTCAACCAAGCAGGTACACTGCGATTCTAAGGGCTGAGAAAACGCGTTTATTTCGGGCTAAAAAACACCTTTTGAAAACTGTGCTGTTCCTGCCCTATAACTTACATGGGGGTGACCAAAGTTGCCAAAACGTGTTTATATCTGCTGATAAACACGTTTTGACAATTTCAGCACACTGGGGTTAAGGGCCGACTCAGTGGGAACTTTTCAACAAAGCAGGTACACTGCGATTCTAAGGGCTGAGAAAACGCGTTTATTTCGGGCTGAAAAACACGTTTTGAAAACTGTGCTGTTCCTGCCCTATAACTTACATGGGGGTGACCAAAGTTGCCAAAACGTGTTTATTTCTGCTGATAAACACGTTTTGACAATTTCAGCACACTGGGGTTAAGGGCCGACTCAGGGGGCTCTTCTGAGCCAGGCAGTTACACTGCGATTCTAAGGGCTGAGAAAACGCGCTTATTTCGGGCTGAAAAACACGTTTTGAAAACTGTCTTGTTCCTGCCCTATAACTTACATGGGGGTGACCAAAGTTGCCTAAACGTGTTTATTTCTGCTGATAAACACGTTTTGACAATTTCAGCACACTGGGGTTAAGGGCCGACTCAGTGGGCACTTTTCAACCAAGCAGGTACACTGCGATTCTAAGGGCTGAGAAAACGCGTTTATTTCGGGCTGAAAAACACGTTTTGAAAACTGTGCTGTTCCTGCCCTATAACTTACATGGGGGTGACCAAAGTTGCCTAAACGTGTTTATTTCTGCTGATAAACACGTTTTGACAATTTCAGCACACTGGGGTTAAGGGCCGACTCAGTGGGCACTTTTCAACCAAGCAGGTACACTGCGATTCTAAGGGCTGAGAAAACGCGTTTATTTCGGGCTGAAAAACACGTTTTGAAAACTGTGCTGTTCCTGCCCTATAACTTACATGGGGGTGACCAAAGTTGCCTAAACGTGTTTATTTCTGCTGATAAACACGTTTTGACAATTTCAGCACACTGGGGTTAAGGGCCGACTCAGTGGGCACTTTTCAACCAAGCAGGTACACTGCGATTCTAAGGGCTGAGAAAACGCGTTTATTTCGTGCTGAAAAACACGTTTTGAAAACTGTGCTGTTCCTGCCCTATAACTTACATGGGGGTGACCAAAGTTGCCAAAACGTGTTTATTTCTGCTGATAAACACGTTTTGACAATTTCAGCACACTGGGGTTAAGGGCCGACTCAGGGGGCTCTTCTGAGCCAGGCAGTTACACTGCGATTCTAAGGGCTGAGAAAACGCGCTTATTTCGGGCTGAAAATACGTTTTGAAAACTGTCTTGTTCCTGCCCTATAACTTACATGGGGGTGACCAAAGTTGCCTAAACGTGTTTATTTCTGCTGATAAACACGTTTTGACAATTTCAGCACACTGGGGTTAAGGGCCGACTCAGTGGGCACTTTTCAACCAAGCAGGTACACTGCGATTCTAAGGGCTGAGAAAACGCGTTTATTTCGGGCTGAAAAACACGTTTTGAAAACTGTGCTGTTCCTGCCCTATAACTTACATGGGGGTGACCAAAGTTGCCAAAACGTGTTTATTTCTGCTGATAAACACGTTTTGACAATTTCAGCACACTGGGGTTAAGGGCATACTCAGTGGGCACTTTTCAACCAAGCAGGTACACTGCGATTCTAAGGGCTGAGAAAACGCGTTTATTTCGGACTGAAAAACACGTTTTGACAATTTCAGCACACTGGGGTTAAGGGCTGACTCAGGGGGCTCTTCTGAGCCAGGCAGTTACACTGCGATTCTAAGGGCTGAGAAAACGCGCTTATTTCGGGCTGAAAAACACGTTTTGAAAACTGTGCTGTTCCTGCCCTATAACTTACATGGGGGTGACCAAAGTTGCCTAAACGTGTTTATTTCTGCTGATAAACACGTTTTGACAATTTCAGCACACTGGGGTTAAGGGCCGACTCAGTGGGCACTTTTCAACAAAGCAGATACACTGCGATTCTAAGGGCTGAGAAAACAAGTTTATTTCGGGCTAAAAAACACCTTTTGAAAACTGTGCTGTTCCTGCCCTATAACTTACATGGGGGTGACCAAAGTTGCCTAAACGTCTTTATTTCTGCTGAAAAACACGTTTTGACAATTTCAGCACACTGGGGTTAAGGGCCGACTCAGTGGGCACTTTTCAACCAAGCAGGTACACTGCGATTCTAAGGGCTGAGAAAACGCGTTTATTTCGGGCTGAAAAACACGTTTTGAAAACTGTGCTGTTCCTGCCCTATAACTTACATGGGGGTGACCAAAGTTGCCAAAACGTGTTTATTTCTGCTGATAAACACGTTTTGACAATTTCAGCACACTGGGGTTAAGGGCCGACTCAGTGGGCACTTTTCAACCAAGCAGGTACACTGCGATTCTAAGGGCTGAGAAAACGCGTTTATTTCGGGCTGAAAAAAACGTTTTGAAAACTGTGCTGTTCCTGCCCTATAACTTACATGGGGGTGACCAAAGTTGCCAAAACGTGTTTATTTCTGCTGATAAACACGTTTTGACAATTTCAGCACACTGGGGTTAAGGGCCGACTCAGTGGGCACTTTTCAACCAAGCAGGTACACTGCGATTCTAAGGGCTGAGAAAACGCGTTTATTTCGGGCTGAAAAACACGTTTTGAAAACTGTGCTGTTCCTGCCCTATAACTTACATGGGGGTGACCAAAGTTGCCAAAACGTGTTTATTTCTGCTGATAAACACGTTTTGACAATTTCAGCACACTGGGGTTAAGGGCCGACTCAGTGGGCACTTTTCAACCAAGCAGGTACACTGCGATTCTAAGGGCTGAGAAAACGCGTTTATTTCGGGCTGAAAAACACGTTTTGAAAACTGTGCTGTTCCTGCCCTATAACTTACATGGGGGTGACCAAAGTTGCCAAAACGTGTTTATTTCTGCTGATAAACACGTTTTGACAATTTCAGCACACTGGGGTTAAGGGCTGACTCAGGGGGCTCTTCTGAGCCAGGTAGTTACACTGCGATTCTAAGGGCTGAGAAAACGCGTTTATTTCGGGCTGAAAAACACGTTTTGAAAACTGTCTTGTTCCTGCCCTATAACTTACATGGGGGTGACCAAAGTTGCCTTAACGTGTTTATTTCTGCTGATAAACACGTTTTGACAATTTCAGCACACTGGGGTTAAGGGCCGACTCAGTGGGCACTTTTCAACCAAGCAGGTACACTGCGATTCTAAGGGCTGAGAAAACGCGTTTATTTCGGGCTGAAAAACACGTTTTGAAAACTGTGCTGTTCCTGCCCTATAA